>NW_014554239.1:650461-655581 GCF_001313825.1 Dinoponera quadriceps
CATTTATCGCTTTCTAGAAATACAACTTACGATCGGCCGTATCGTCGCGTATAGCCGGAAATGGTCGACCAACACAGAGCGCTTCCGAGATGAAAAGCGCCGCTTTGTTTTCGCGATAAATCTATATCATCGTCCGTATGCTATTCTAGTTTCGCGTGGTGTAGCGTTTGCTTACACACTGCACTGGATCGTCGAGCAATTGCCTTTTATTTGAAGAGAAACAGAGAAACGATGAATCAATTATTTGGAAATTTTAGTCGGCTTTATCTCACACAAGAGAGAAAGGATCGGTTGAATTTAATTTAACGTAACGATGAACGTATCAATGCGTGTTTTGATTGAAGAAAACAGAACCTTCAGAAAGTTCTCATAACCGAATTTGGTTCGTAAGAATTCAGGTATTCTGTTTCCATTCATGAAAAAAACGTTCGCTTCGTTCACTGTCGCGTTACTTCAATTAACCTCCATACAGATTTTGACGAGTGCCACTTAAGTATCTGTCACGTCCGAAAGATATCAGCGCATTTTCTCTCCGTATATATTATATTTAAGGTAGTGATAGCATAAAATGAGCTATTTAAGAATTTACTAAAATTTACATTATATATAGACTTAAATATGACCTAATTCGAAAGAGATATTCAGCTGAGACATTCGCAAATAAAGACAACACTTCGTACACGTATATTCCTTAAGATTAATGTCCCATTTTTAATTTCTATTTTTAATTATTTCTATTTTCTTCTAAACCACATTTAGGATTTTTATGGAAAACTGCTATGATATTAAGAGCTGATATAGAGATATTATACATATGTTTCAGATTTACTGACCATTTTATCTTGAAAATACAGCGGTGTAAAGCTCATAAATTATAATAATACTCGAAATACATATACGTATGCACATATTTAACTACTTTTACACTTCTTTGTGTTATCGGTGCGCATCTCTATTGGATATAAATCAGATATACTTCTATTAATAGAGATTCTACTTGAATCTTTCATCAGATCAACTGATACATAAAAATAGCATTAATAAGAGAAATAAAAAAATAATGATGTTTTCGTATTTGTAATATTGCATGCATATGTTTACCTCAATCTCATTACTATGTGTAATTAATATTTATTATTTAGGTAGTATATTAATAAATATATAAGAACCTAATTTTGCTTGATAATTATTAAATCTATGAGTGGTCCCTTTGATGCGTCATTGAAAAATACTCTGGACTCTGCGAGACAACTAATTTGAAATGTTCAAAGACTGACGTTGAAAAAGCCACGTAGCAAACGCATTCGCTCGCGTGCGCGCATCCGACCTGCTGACTCGTTTCTCCTTTTATTTGACACAATAATTATTATATTGTAGAGTTTACAGTCAGAACCTAAGTTCTGCTAAGTCAAGAAGCCAAAGCCGTGAAACTTCTCTGGCTGAAGAGACCCAAACTAAACAGCTGAAAGGGAGGAGGAGAAGAGCGAAGAAGGAAATGACGGCGTTAAATTCACTAAGAACCGGACGCTCAAGCGGTCGACAATGATTTCGCTGTTTGCTAAGCTTTCGCGTTATTCTTCCGCGAATAAACAGCAAAAGGTGTTGCACGCGAGGAGACTTCGAACTAGTCCGCATCGTCCTTTGCAAGACGACCAGCTCGTCCCTTAGTGGGAAGGAAAGAAAAAAGATAGAGAGAGGGAGAGAGAAAGTCTCGCAAAGAGCAACGCGCATGACACGCAATTGGTTGCAAAACGTGAAACAGGAATCGCAATCGGTGGATCGTTTGGCGTCGAGAAAGAGATGAGGAAGCGCCAGCAACCTCGCGGAAGAGGACCGCCGTTGCCTGCCATTGCTGCCGTTACCGGGGCGATGTAACCTCTTTGCTCTTTCTTCTTCCCGTATGAATTATGAGGATATTACGACGGGAAGGCGGGAAGAAAGAGGACGCGCGCGCACACGCTCGGCGGCGCGACGAGGTAGTTCATCACCTGCGTGCATGCGCCGGGGATGTAAAACAAGACGCGCATTTTGTTTGTCGCAATTTCCGCGCTCTTTCCCCGCTCCATCATCGCTGGGCCTAATTTCCGGCCGGCGTCGGCAAAATTCCGCGAAAGAAGGAAGGAACGAAGGAACGAGCGAGCGACCGACCGGCCGGCCGATACGATCGATCTCGAACTCGTTACTTCGGCGTAACGAGCGAAAGACCGCCGTCGGCCGATGAGACGCGTTGTGCCTCCGGTGTTGCGCGCGATGCCAGTATGGTCGGCGACTTTATCGCGAGCAGGGAAGCCGCCGGATTATTCGCACGATTTCAGATGCGCGCGAGCTAGCCGGCGTGACTAATCGGAAAATCTGATTAAAGGGCGATGAGGACGCGACAAGCGGATTAAGCTTATCGGCGGAGCGAGACTGGAAGCTTCGTTTTCTCTCTCTCTCTCTCTCTCTCTCTCTCTCTCTGCGATCCGATGCGCCGTCGAGCGATACACCGTCGAGACATCGAAGATCGCGAGTTCGCGCGATAGAAGGGAAATCGCGCTGTCAGCCGCGAGAACGTTCCAGTCGCGCTTCCGGTCCGCTCGAACGAGAATAAATTCCGCGGACGACCGCAATACAGAGCGCGGATTTATGCGTGTGCGTGGCGGACGACATCGAGAAAGAGAGAGAGAGCGGAAACTCGAGTCGTCCGGAGAAACTTTGCTTTTATCTTGGAGAAGTTGCCGGGCAGCGAAGGGAGTGATAAAGCGAAAAGAAACGGACAAACGGAGGCGGAGGAGATTGTGCGGTGGACGATAAATTCCACCGGGAGTAACAAGGTGGACGAAAAGGCGTAAAACGGGGCAAGTGAAGATCATCCACGTCCAGCCGTCACGTCCATCCGTGGGAGTGTCTGTGCCGGCGGAAACAGCCGCGACGTGCGTTATCGCGCGCTAGACTAATCGCAGGTGTGCGTTTCGCGATGCGTCGGTCCGTCGAACGTTGGCCGCAGTATAGGTGAGGTATAGAGAGAAAGCGCTAAAACCGACACGCCGTTTTATTTTTGGACTCTAAAGCCTGGTTTGAGATGTAAAATTAAAATGTATGCGCGGAGGAAAAGATTTTTTTGGTTTTGCTTTACGTGTTTAACTTGGATTTGTTACAAACAATATAACTTAACGTCAACTATCATTTTGTTTGAATAAATATGCTGTTGTTTCACTAGAATAAACCATGTTGTTTGATAAAAAGAACATTATTATTTAGAGGAAATGCAATATTTGGCCATCGATAAGAAACATTTATTTCATTGTGTATTAAATATCGTTCCGTTGAAACAAAGAAATTCTTTAATATTTTCCTGACGTTTTATAACTTCTTTCAAATAACTTATATTTGTCCGTGACAACCATTGTAATGTTTGAACGAAAGAAATATGTTACATTTGACGTAAATATATTTATTGTTTAGGAAATTAAACAATTCTGATTTTGCCGAATCAAACATTCCTTTGTTTGCTCCATTTCAGAAGATAGATTTATTTCAACCAAATGAATTTTATCATACGCAAAGAAATCTTTTTCTCTGTGCATGGATACAAACCAACAACACTTGTCTGCCAAAATATATGATATTCTTATGAAAATTATTACATATTTCCTAGCAAATAAATATTTTTTAAGATATTTAAGAATTGACACTTTTAGGAATTAGGCCTCAAAACCAACATACTCATGATACTTAAGAAATTATTGAAAAATAAAATAAAAGCACTGAAATCGTATTATTTTGTACATTTATCACACGTGAGCAATTTGAAAAGCTGTCGGCATGATAATGAAAAACTGTTTCTTTTTGGAATCATTTTTATTTCTCAATATAATTTCCCTGTACTTTTTTCCAGCGATGCTTTTCTAAGTAAGCACATCGCAGTCACATGCCTTTGGTACATATGTAAGTACACATACGTGTTGACATATACATGGATGCATGTTGGAACATCAATATGATTATAGTGCGCGCTATAATCTAGACTATAGACAGAGAGAGAGAGAGAGAGAGAAAGATATATATATATATATACATAGAGTGTATATACATAGAGATATATACACAGAGTGAGTCTATGTACATGTAATATTATTATAGCTAGAAGGTCACGCGAATAAAGCTCAAATATAAACAGAAAACCTAAAAGTAAGATAGAAACGTCGACATCAAAACAGGCAGCTGTTCTATTACAAAATGACATTTAAACACCTGACTAAAAATTAACATTATTAAGATGATCCAATAATTAAAGTTACCACGTTCTAACAGTAACGATTACTGGAAACTTAATAAACCGACTCTTCCCGAGATTGAAAGTGAGAGAAAGAGAAAGAAACTTTTCTCGCGTACATTTTGCATCGGGGAGATACGTTGCCTCGCTAAATCTCTCCGCGGCAAGCCGGGCCGCGGAAGGAGCGGTCATTACAGATATACGTCACGTGAAATCATAATCCCTCGCTCTGGATTACGGCGGAGAATTTCGCGCCATAATGCAGCGTGCGGGCGAAATATCGGCGGCTCTAATCGCGCTACTTACCTTATTATGCGCGGCTCCGCGCTTTATTCATTAACGGCGCGAACAAAAACAGTATGCGCGCGTTACGCGCGTGCAAAGCGTGCGCGCGCGCTGAAATTATTATTACGCCGACGAGACGAAGAGCGTGCGCTCGCTTTCCGCGCGGGCGCGCGCGTGTGTGTGTGTGCCGGATTATGCCGCGTTCGAGCGCGAATAAATCTGCGGTCCATTGCGGTTTCGCGGTTGCCGTTACGACTGCCGTAAGTAAAAGGCGACGCTGCCGCGCGGACTCTTCGGTAGAAAATCCGCACGAAAATCCGTGACTGGCGGAGACGACGACGACAACGACGACGGATTGGCCAATCGGCGCGCGGCCGAGCGACAAATTGCCGGGGCGATTAGTCTAATTTCGCGAGAGCAAAGTTAAGCTCGGCTCGCGCGCGACTGCGAAATCTGCGAGGGAGAGAGAGAAGTGTCTCGCGATGAGTCGTTAACCGCGACGGATAATTGCGCGATCCTGCGTGCCGTAATAATAAGACTCCCGTCGCGCCTTGAATATCGGGGAGAGGGGGGGGGGGGG
>NW_014554239.1:655587-700555 GCF_001313825.1 Dinoponera quadriceps
GGGGGGGGGGGGGGGGGGGGGAGAAGGAAGGGAGACTTCTTATGTAACGACATCGTCGACTTTCCTAACGAAAACGTCATCCGACGAGAGAGCACCGAGTAAGTGCGATCCTCTCTTTCGAAGAGCAATTTCGCGCAGACGCGAATGATCCGTGACACTTTGTTTTATTGCGTTACCGTGCGCTCTTTTACACGGTGTAAAACTAACAAGCCTCTCTCTCTTTCTCTTTCTCGAACGGGTCTTATCGAGTGGCAAATTGAAGAATTATTATCCGGAAGGTGAATTTCGCAGTTTCAACGTCGGGAACAAGCGATAGCGCACGAACGAGCGAGTCTGCGAAAGCAAGCGGGTCTTCTTTTTACGACATTAGGATTAGAGGAAGTCCGTTAAGGAGTCCGTCTGATGCTTCCGGTGTGTGTAAATCCACTCGAGAGCGCGATCGACCTTGGCCATCGGCCAGAATCCGCGAATGGGCTCGCGATATTCCGAGGTCAATTCCGCCCGACGTCGCCGTGCCGACGACATGGGAACATTTATAAATGGTTGTCGATACCAAGTAGCGTTTGATTTCGCGGAAGAATAACTTTAATGCCGGATAGAATAGGAATTTAATATTTCGCCGGGTCTCCGGCGTGCACGAATATTGCCCCGCCGCCGGATATTGCCTCGATCGTTAAGACTCCTGCGACTGTACTCGACTGTATTGTGACTGTCCTTGTTTAGTGACGTCAGAAGCGAGAAAACGCACGGTAAGATTTTTTGCCTTGTACTTTCGAACGAAAAGATATATCTGCAGAATGACGCTTGAGATCTACTCAACACACTTGTGAAATTGGACGAATACTTTTACCCGGATTGCAATCAATAAATAAGCGCAGAATGGACTTGACACGGAACTTTCTTTTCTAACTTCCTTTCTCAGGATTTTGTCAGTGTTAATTTTACGGCTATTTGTTACGGCTAATTGTACGGCTATTGATTGTCGAGTAAGAGAAATGTGTTTGTACAATTTTGAGAGAAATGTGTTTGTACAATTTTGTGCTGAATTGATCAGAAATGTCACTTTGTCATATATCTTTTTATCTGAAAGTATCCCAAATAAAAAAAAATATATATATAAAACCAGAATATAATTAATAACTGGAATTTTAATTACTGGCCAGTTTTTGTCCGGTAGTACTGCTTAGATCCTAGCCAGTTTGGTCGACATATGTTTCGATAATAACTAGACAATGAAGTTAATCAATTTCTAGATAGTTATATTAATCAATTTTTAATCAGCTTATTCGCTATAATCGCTTATTTGCACTACTACTAATTCATTTTTTAATTGTACAGCATCATTCAGCTTTTTATTAATTAATCCTTTATAATTTAATCTTGGTATGTATTTCCTCGCTTCTGACGTTATTAAACGAGGACAATCACGAGAAGTCAGGAATTTTAAAACCGTCCTCTTTCCTTCTTTCTTTCTCTTTCGTTGACAGTTCCCTCGCGTTTCCGTCAAGAAAATGCAATTTACAAAACCACATTAATACGCGGTACGCGAACTTGCGATGTTCATCTAAAAAACCGAGGGCGAACACGCCTTTTCGTCGGGTCAACCGTCTCTCTCTCTCTCTCGTATTCGTCCAGAATCCGAAATGCACGTGGCGCGTTTTTACGCATGTAAGCGCAAAGTTCGCTCGTGAGCGCGATATTCCATCAGGATAATTCGACGGGAGATGTATTAGTAGCGTGCACGGCAAAACGGTGCATTGAGATTCTGAAGATCAAGCGCGCAAAGAGCGCGCCCGGTCGCACCGAGGGAAACAAAACAAGAGAAAGAGAAAGAGGGGAAAAGAGAGATAGAGAGAGAGAGAGAGACGCGGTCTCTCCTCTCTTCGAGCTATCGGACAACAACAGCGGAGGAGGGGGAGGGTGGAAGAGGGAAGAGAGGGATTTACTTTCGTCTCGTCGGAGCAACCTTTGTGTCTCTCTGCGGCTGAAGTAAATAATCCGCGGACTCCATCATGCGCGAGTCGCCGTCCTGAAAACGGAGGGAGCTATTTTATTGCTCTCGCGCTGGCAACGGGGAATCGTTTACGTCCCTAAAATTCAAATCTTCCGAAGATGCACCGTGGGAGCGGAAGGCAGAGGAGGAGGGAGAAAAAGAAAACAGTGAGTAAATTAACATACCGCAGTTAGCGTCGTGTAGGAACGTAAAATCCCTCCGCGCCGAGGGATACAAGACGACGATGCGAACAGAATCCAAAACTTCTTGCGGCGATTATACGATTGTGCAATTCTGCAATTCCATAATTGTATTTCCCAACGTTGAAAATCCTTGAAGTGCTTTCTTAGCGATAACCGATCATGCGTGACACACCGACGACTTTCCGCGCGAACTAAAGTTGCATGTTAGGGACCATTCAATAATTATATCATATCACAAAAGAGAGGATTAGCTTTGACGATATGTGATGGCAGGGAGGGGGGAATGGAACGTCACATTACGTGGCATAATTTGTAAATATGGATGCGCGTGGTTGTCCACTTTATTTGTATTCATGACACACATCTGGTTGCATTTAATGAAAATTTTCCAATTTTGACATGGTTTTATGCTAATAATGAAAATGTAAATTTTCAAATGTTTATTCTCTTAAAAACCCAACTTTTACTACACACAATTATAAAATAAAGTAAATAATTTGATATTGTATGCCTAAAAAGAATTTGTGCTTTAGAAAAAAATCGCAGTGTGCAGTCTAATAATAATTATCCACAACATGATACGATACATTTGAAATATTTCCGTTCACTAATCTACATTTATTAACCATAACTATGCAATCAAATTTTGCTTCAAGATGCTAATACTTTTCAGACTTACAATTATACGACCGCGCATGCTAAAGTCGTGTTACATTATGGGTGGAAGAGGCCAGCTTAATACCTTCTTATGCATAAACTTTAGCGCGAACGATCGTGTAACCGCATGTGTGCGATTAACACGAGGCGGTAACGTCAGGCGTTTCGTCGACGACGGTCGATATGATTAATACGCCTCACCTTGCGGAACGCGTGACGTCCACTCCTCGTTATGTATTAATTGAGAATCGACATTACCGGCGTGAGGAGAAGAAGCGAGGGGGGCAGGGAAGGAGGAAGCGGCGATAGCTCCTCCGTGGCGAGTAAACGCTGACCTTTCGACGGCACACTTTCCCAATGGCGAATGAAGAAGACCACTTCGTCCTCTCCCCCTCCTCACCTCACCTTCCCCGTCCGCCTCCTCGTCTTTCCTCCGTGGGCGACCTCTCGCATCCTTTCTCGCGTCGTCACCGCGCGCGCGCGCGGCACACATAGTTCAAGATCCGAGCCGTCACATTCTGCGATGATTCTCACGAAACGTTCGGCACTCGACGCGCCGCGTCGCGCGGAATGCTGCGGACTTTCCAGCGGATGCGTCAACGCGCGCGCGTGGTTTCACTTCGGATCGATTGCGAAATACCGTTGTGTAATTTTGCTCCCCCGGGGGGAAGGTTAAACTCGAAATAAAGTGGTGAATCCGCGCGGCCACCCGGACGAAAGTACCGGGAGCACGGAGTGAATAAAATCATTTCGCAATCGTGTGCCGGCTTGACGGCCGCAGCGACACGAGTTGTACGAGATTCCCTCATTTTTCAGCGCGTTCCTCTCATTCGGTAATTACTTAGCACTACGTAAGATTGTACAATCTTCGATCGAGGAGATTGCGCGCGCACGCACGTATAATTTTTAACAAGATTTTTCATCTTGGCGACAATATATTAGGCCCCCTCTTCCATGTTTTGTGCAAGACCCCACTCCTGTTTCTCGATTACTCAGCCGACCTTCAACCTTTGTGAGAGAGGGACCGGTGTCAGCTTTCGTAGATAAGTCCTCGTCATTTTATTTCAACGCACCGGGTCTTTAACACGTTGACCGCCACATCACCCAAATCTGGGTGACGGCCATCTTTCCGTGGAGGCCCCGTCATCCGATTTCGGGTGACGCTTTTTTTCGTCCAATTTAGCAGGATTTTACAAGTAACTTGCAATAGTTTCCATTTGTAACACGAGTATATTATAAAAGGAACATATATATACCACATATATAGATAAATAAAACATTATTTTAACAGGCTCTCATGCACTTGCGCAAACGAAAATATTTTCACATTATCTTATTTTTTGGTGATATTCTCCGGAACAAAACAATTTACGTTACGCGGGAAAAATAAACAGATTAATTACAAACCGACATATTACATAGTGATGTGTTACACTGCGATTCAGCGTGAATTCGGGACAAACATACCTGATCTACACTGGACGATCAACGTGTTAAGATCTGGGATAATGTTGGTTAAACATAAATTCTTAAAGGCCTGATAGGTCTATAACGTACCTGTACTCGACATAGGCCTCTACTTGCAAGGCTGATCAACGATAGGTATCATGTTATAAATATTTATGTTCTGGTCAAGCAATGCATAAAAATAAAATTCTCATAAATCTTCTAAAAGATAAACGCCAAGCGCCTTTGTTAGGCTTAGTAATAGTGAACACTCGTAGAAAGTTTTCGTATTAACTCTTGGCTCGCTACATTCCAATCCGCCGACTGTTTCTCGGCTTTCTAGTTTTCACACGGTATACCATTGTTTTCTTAAAGTATCAGATGCCCGCCACAACGAACATTAGTTTTTCTTCAATCGCATTTGCAAAACTATTTGAAAATTTTTCTCCAAAAACATTCTTTTTCTAATAATAATAAGTTTAGCTTAAATACCAATCATTTGCTCGATAAATATCTTATTCAAGCTCTCCGTCGGTTTCGAATTCCCGCATTACAAGCTTAGAAATATTAATTAGGATGAAAATGACAAGGCGGCAAAGTCAAGCGGGCTACCACCCAACGGAATAACTCGTTTCCCGGCGGCAACCAGTCTACAAAGGTAATAAATACAATTTGCCGATAAACTTAATAAATGTAGTTCATAGAAGTAATTCATAAAAGATTAATGCAAAAGTTTTTACGATTTTTACCACTTTTTTTTCATGACGTAGGCCTGTGAGAGACTGATTGTGTTACTTTAGCGCTCAAGATCGCGGATGTTAATCTCCGATTTAATATGCACCTTTGACGAAACGGAAAGAGCCGAGGGTCTTCGCGCTCGGGGCGGGCGATTGAAATTAGCGCGCTTTACACGATTCCTCCGTTGCCGAGACGAGAAACGCGCGAGGCATTTCGACGGTTTTACGCAATCCGCGCGCGCGCGCGCATCAGTACGATCATCTCGAACAAACGGCCCCTCAAACGTAGCGTTTACATCACTAGAATTTCATCAGAGCCCACAAAGGCCAACGAGCGGCGCGAAGTGGAGAAGCGACGGCGCGAATAGAAGAAAATAAGGGGGACATCTTAAATTCCGCGACTTTGTTCCATTCCATTACCCCGCGCCAAACAAAAATGTTCACCGCGGGGATTAACATAAAAACCTGACATTCCCCGTCTTATGCTTCTCTCTTTCCCTCCCTTCCCCTTCTCTCTCTCTCTCTCTCTCGCCCTCCTTATGCAAAAACAGCCTTTAAGCAGTCACTACCCTCCCCAAGACGCGGCGCGCATTCCCGAAAAAGCCAGCGCCGTCCGCAATCGCCGCATAAAATTTCGCGGTACTTTCCTCGTACTACTGAATTTTTATTAGTTCGTGCATTAGCATATTATGAGACCGTCGAGTTTTATGAAAACGAGACGCGCGAGTTTTCGCAAATCCGACGATCCTCGTCGTGACGCGCAACGAGGCTGACAGAGGCGACGTCGCCCTTGTCGCGGACGGAGCCGCGGAAATTAGAGTCCTCGTTCCCCCGCGTCCTCCTCTGCCGTCGAGCCGTATCAACGATAAAAAATTTATCGGCTCAGGGAAACTTAATCTGCGGACGGATGAGAGAGAGAGAGAGAGTATCCCGCGAGGTGCGGATTTCGCGTGTAAAGTAAAGCCGGACTTGCGCGAAACGCATGATGTGTGCGAAATCGCGACAGCAACGACGACGGCGTAGCTCGACGCGGCCCAACGACATACGTTCGTCGCGCAAATATTTGTTAACTTTCGCATATCGCAACGTCCGGCGATAATCGATCGACGAATGCTCTTTCGTTCGAACGGGAAATACAAACGTTGGCCCGATAGTCACGCGTGACACGGCGATCGATCGGCCCGCGAAATTAAGCGGCATCGGTCACGAAGTCACGTACGCGCTTCCGACGGGCATTAACTGCGATCGAGCTCGTTATCTTCGATGTTATCGCGCCGTCATCGGTGAGCAAACGTTTGCGTTACTGCAAATAGCAAACGAATATAACGATGACGGCGACGACGACGACGTTTCCGGTTGAATGTGTTTAATATAGCGGTCGATGACAAATTACAAACAAAAGAGAGTGAGAGAGAGTGAGGGGCGGGGGGGAGNGGAGATCGTCGATATCGCAGATCGTCGAGCATTGCAACGTCCTTGGATTGTGATCTGACGAAATGTAATGACGCGCGGAATGCGTTAACGTTTAATTGAATATCGTAGTGATAATCACGTAAGCAATTTCTATGCAACGGTGGCGGTAATTATCTATTATTCGAATTAATAATGCAATTATGTGCGCAGATTGCCGCGTGCGCACGAGCGCGATGCGTTGCAATTTAATCAATCGCCGGTGAAATTTTGTCGTTGCAAAGTTGGGGGGGGGGGGGGGGAAAANGCAGTTGATAATCTTGTATTGATAACGCCCGCGTAGAGGAGCGATATATACATATGTTAATATGAAATGCGTAATTTAATTACGCACATATAATAGAGTTATTAATGTGATAAGGGAATTGCAAATACACGGATCAAATATTGCACGGTGCAATATTAATCCGCGGGAGCTTTCACCGGCGCGCACACGCGTGATTTGATTATGAAAATCATCATCTGCGAAATTCGCAATCTCTCGCTCGTTTTTATCGTTCCCAAGACGCCGATATCGAATATTCGATATGTCGAATCGCATTCAAGCGTTAAGGGAATGCAAAAGCGTCAGTGACGAACATTGATAAGCGCCGATAACGTAGAGGCTATCCTGAAAATATTATATTACACAAACACTGACACGATCACGCTTTTTATATCTTTCGTACATGCGGATATTACGTGAACGTAAGTGTAATATAAATATGAATGCGACGTAAATGTGAACTACACCGTTTTACCATTTATCTAATGGAGAATTTAACCGAACATACAACCATTTCTCCACAAACTTTTCGTATCGTTTCTGGCTTCCGAATTTTATCGAAATGGTGATAAAATATTTTTCAAAGTTTTCTTCATTGGAGTATCAATTGATACATTCGATACGTACGAGACTTCTGTGTCAGGCGAATGTCTACGCGAACTGATCGTTAGAGAGCTAATGAGCTCGCTTTAAAATGTTCAATCATCTTCGCCCCACACACAGCAAATACGCTTCATTTTTTCGCACGCACTTTCACTGCGTAGGAAAGGACTCTTATAATTCTGTGCAACCAACAAGGCGCAAATTTTGCAGAAAATAAGTATCAGTACTCTGATCGGTAATGTTTTCAATTGCAGCATCCCTTTAAACGTTAAAATTACTCAGGAACATCTGTTCGAGTTATAATATCGTGTTATTACGTTATAAGTCAAACGGCGCCGACCTGGCAAAATAACATTTCTCATGAGCCAAGGTTTCTGAAGAAGCTCTGCCAGAGTCCCGTCAATAATCCGCCGTGCGCGACCGAAGATGCGATATCAAATTACTACGAAACACGCTTCCAAGAAAGAGAAACTAACGTAGGTAAAAATTTAATTATGGTGCTTGCGCGTCGAAAAGAGAGAAACACAACTGGCGGTGAGATCAATCAAATTCAATGTAATAAATCACCAAGAGAAACACACAGAAAGAGAGAAAGAGAGAGAGAGAGAGGCTAACCAGGATACACACGAAGTAGTTACGACGATCGAGTAATCGATCGAGCAACGGTAGAAACGATCACGGACGCACGTGCGAAAAAGTGGCTAGTCGCTATTTAAATGTCAAACGACATCTCCTTGAAACGCGCATCTCGTGGATTCGCGCCTCTCGCCGCGCGCGGCGATGAATTCCGTCTGATTATCGTTATTATCCAACGATCATCGGCGCTCGGGCCGAGCGCTAGCACGCCGTTGCGCTTATGAATGGCCGACATTCCGTTCGAGCGTGCGCTTTTCCGCGAGAGAGAGAGAGAGAGAGAGAACCACCGCGGCAATCGGTGCAGCCGAGGTTTTTTGTTCGGCGCCGCGACACGTTTCACCGTGGCGACGCAACGGCCGTGCAATTAGCGAAACAACCACAGACGTAATCGTCCGTGGGAGATTGCCCAATTTAAATAATGTTTGCCCGCGCGCGCCCCCGTTCTTTCATAAGAACAAACAGCAAACAGTGTCTCCCGTTCGTCCCCCCGTCTCGCTGTACCATCACGCTCTCTCTCTCTCTCTCTCTCTCTTCTCCCACCTTTTCAAGTCCTCTTTGCGGTTACGTCGGAAAAATGTGTAATGAAGCGCGCACCTTCGCCTCGCGCAACCGGATCAATTTTCACGACACGGCGGTTGCCAATCGTCCCTGCGTAATCTCCCTCGCGCGTTCCAGTTTTGTTCGCTTCGAAATTGCCGCGCACAGCTGGAGACTGGAACAGCCGACTCTTGATTAGCCGATTACGGGATATCGATCTTAAAAAGTCGAGACACGACCGAAAAAATCGGGACTCTTTTGGTAAAAAATAAATAAATTGGATAAACGTAGGTAAATGAAGTGTTTATTCATTACTATGTCAGGATCAAACGATTGACTGAACATGGTTTTCTATTGAGTTTTAATGTAAATAATCATTAGTTTGCACATAAAAGACTGATAAAACTCTCGAAGTCAAATCAAAGAATAATCAACGGAACGTAACTTTCTATGTTATGTTTGAATATAAACAATCGTTATGTCTAAAATTAGACGGATATTCTTGAAATAAAATTAAAAGAACAATCAACGAAACATAAAAATCAGAATGTCCTGCGAAAATCGAGACGACTGGTCTCCCTACAAGAGATCTCTCTCTTTCTCTCTCTCTCTCTCTCTCTCTTGTCCCGCGTTGAGAAAATTGTGTGGCTAAAGTTCGGAGAAATTTTCCCGCGGAAATAAGATCGGAGGAGACCGGCGGAGGTCTGCCGTTCGTGAATCGCGCGGTTCTTAGTGTCGAAATTATTGACGTGTCTGGAGGATTACGTCGCATCGGTGTCGCGGTGTCGCGCTCGCGCTAACTTTTCTGTTTACTTCGTAAACAGTGTCCGAGGCTTGAGTCCGGAGAGAAGCGCAAGTGGCTTTGAGACTTTCCCTCATTCTCACTTCTAATATAATACCACCGATAAGAAGCGTGTAAGCGACGACATCGACGAGCCTCGCACGCCAGCTTTCGAGACAGCCTCTGGATGCATACGGACATTTATTTCCACATTCCTCTTTACATCTTTTAGCGATGCAAGAGTGTTGTAATGCGGAACAGCGTTGCGCGATAAATTATTCCACTCTGTGTGTCTATACACATCAACTCTAACTACAACCTTATCGATGTGCACTTTTCATTGCGTCAAGTAAGCCCTCGCTTTTCCTTGCGGTTACGACGGTTTCATACTTTTCCTCCCTTTTCCTTTCTTTCTTTCTCTCTCTCTCTCTCTCTCTCTCTTTCTCTCTCTCTCTTTTCTATCTTTCCATCTCTCCTCCCGCCTTTATCCTATTTTCGTAATTATATTTATTATCCCCTTAAAGAGACTTATGCATAATATCTTTGAAAGCCACCGATGGAAAAGCCGACAAAAGCAGGTTCTTTCCTAATTATAGGTTTTTTCCCTCTCAAGGATCCCCCCCTCCTTTTACTCTCTCTCTCTCTTTCTCTCGTCTTTCCCGAAGCGGCTTTTTCGCGTTCGTGATGTAAAGTAGAGTAAATTCAGCTACCGAAATAATTTGATCCCCGTTGGGCGCGATGGCGGTCGCAGTCAGCAGCGAAATGAGATCGACGAGAGATCGCGCCGCATTCTCCCGCTGCGCGCGCGAGACCGCGGGGGATCGTGCGCTTTCCGGGCGTCGAAACTCCAGCGACGCTCGAACCCGGAATTTTTGGCGGACATCCAAAAAGCCTACCTACCTACCTACCTACCTAGCCAGGGCGTGCCATTTTATCTCTTCTTTTTACCTTCCTTCGTGACATCGAGTGGGTGGATTTATATCCGCCGAGAGGAACAGACGTCTCTCTCTCTCTCTCTCTCTCTTGCTGTTTGCCGTCCGATGTGTTTCCTTTCACCGGTACGCTAGAGACCGTTCCGAGAGAGTCTCCGAGAGGAAATTCTTTTCGAACGGACGAGCATTGGCAGCGAGCGGTACAGGGGAATGAAATTACTCGGCTATCGAGTAATCGCGAGTCATGTATATCGTATGTCACGTCAAGCGTCGCGCAGGACAACTTTGCATTTCAAATGCAATCGAGCGAGGAACGAACGGCTCGGGAAAGCTCGGGAGCGCGCGGGATCGTAGAGAGTCGCGTGTGAGATCATCTCGGAATACTTCAGCGGTAAAACATACGTAAAATATGCGAAGATTGCGCAGACTTGCCCGCATGTAAACACGTATAAATCGCACTTTTAAAGCACATTCGAGCAAATTCACGAACGGTTATCTCGAGGTACTGCACGCTAACACAATTCGCGCACGATAAATCGCTTTTCGCAGTATTCTTCTCTCTCTCTTTCTTCTTCTCTCAATCCGTCGGTTATTCCGAGAGGTAACAATTGACCGATCGATAGTTCGTTAAACAGTTGGTTTGCTCGCGACACTCAAAGATAAAGCTCCGGTCAGTCTTCGGTTATAATGGAACGATACGCGGCCGAAGACGGAAACGTCTTCGAGCTTTTGAGGAGGCAACCGATGTTAGACCGGCTGGTTTAACCGCGACAATAATAAAAAGCGCCCGGCGGGAAACACGGACGGAATGAAACGGGGCGCGGCGCTCGGGCGAGCGAGCGAGCTCGCGCGCATACGCAGCGCTTCCCGTCTGATTATACCGCCTAATTTGAGAAATCTACTTAGAGAATCGAGTAATCTACGTAAAGCACCTTCCGTAATGATCTCGTTTGCCGGCACGAAGGAGAAGAAGAGGAGGAAGAAGCGGGAGGTAGAAGGAGGAGGAGAAGAAGAAGCGGGACTTGGCCGTTCCGAATCGATCGGCGAGGCAGCTGCGAGCACGATAAAAGTCCGCTATCTGGCATAGCCGGATGGATTATTTCATAGTTCGATCGCTCCGGTAGGCACGTAATTGTGAGTTACGCGAGGCAGCCCGACCGCCGGCATAAATGAGACGAGAAATAAATCCACGGCTTAATTGAAACCATCCCGGCCATCTCCCGCGCAAACGCCAATGTGTCTCTTTCTCTCTCTCTCTCTCTCTCTCTCTCTCTCTCTCTCGTCATCTCCCTGCGAGCGCGCTAACAAGAAACGTTCATAAACCCTCCACACCCAGAATCGGAATGGAAATTGATAGATTTGCAGATCGAACGGACATAATCTCGTCGGGGTTTCCGCTCCCCGGCTCATTTTCATCCTTAAGGGTCGTCGTCGCAAGGATGGAAATTTAAACAAACCCAAAGCGGATTTTCATTAATGAGAGCCACACCGCGCAGTTATCGGCGTACAGATTTCGTCAATTAAGTCATTTGCAGGTAATTCAACATCAAACGTCTCGATCACAATTATCATCAATTATCTTCTTCTTCCGTTGGGCTGTTGAAAGCAACAACAACGTACAGGTGAAATTCGAAAAGCATCACTGAAAAACCCACTTAGTTACTCTTAGTAACTCAAACGAACAAAATTTGCTTTGAATGTGGGCAAATAAATATTTTGGTTGTGAGAACCAAAGGTTTGGTTCTTCGAAACGAGAATAAAAAAGGTTTGGTTTCAGAGAACCAAATTTTGGTTACCGCAACTAAAACATTTGTTTATCCATATCCAAGCCAAATTTGGTCTGAGTCAACTAAACAGAATTTTTAGTGTTATTTTAATTTTCTTGAACCAGTGCAGCCAGTTCAGCTATAAGAAACAGACCACATATTGTGAATAATAATGATTAAACTATACACTGTTATCTTTTTCTAAAATACAAATCATTTTTAAACACATAATATCAAATTAATTATTTTATTTTTTAATTTTTATTAGTAAAGTAGTGTTTTTGAAGAAGAATAAATATTAAAAAATTAACATTTTATTATTAACAGAAAACCATGTATCAAAACTTAAAAATTTTCATCAAACGTAACCAAATATGTCGCGAATGCAAAGTAGATAATCACGCACATCCATATTTACAGGTTATGCCATTTAATGTGACGTTCTATGGCTTTTACTCCTTCCCCTCTCCCCACCCTCATAGATCATCACGTCGGCTAATACGGTTCCTCCCTCCCTCTCGTGATATGACGTAATTGTTGAATGACTCTTTAATTATGATTACAAATGACACTATATAATCTGCGCTTGGGCTTTTAATATCCTTGAGTATTATATTTCTGATTGAAGATCATAAATTAATTAAATTTTTTTAAATAATTAATGAAATTAACTAAATTTATTTTTTAATTCTTGCTTATTTTAACATCGTTAATATAATTGTAAAAATGAAAATGCATCTACAGCCCGTCATTGACGAAGGGGGGGGGGGGGGGTTCGGCTCTNGCGCCGCCGACGTTGATAAGCGAATTTTTCTAGACCGACCGCGCTAACACGGCGGAATTGCAATTTGCGACGATGACATTGAAGCGGTGCCGCGATTGCTTCGATTTAATTTTTAAACGGAGAATGCGTCGATGCGTTCTCTCGTTACTACCGACTACATATTAATTCACTATAAATTACTAACGCAACTAACTCGCATACAGTCGGTCGATATTTATAAGTTAATAAATATTGACAACGGTGTGCGCACACGGGATCTGACCAGCGGCGAAAGTCGATAATGCGACAGCATGATAATTATATCATGAATAATTCATTGTTTTCCAAACGAAACACAGTCTGCCGTTGAAGCGGTCGAAGCCATTCATCGCGCGGCGGAGTTTCCGTATCGTTTTCGCCGGTGGGCACACGGAAAACGCGAGGAAATCGCTTTTGTCGCCGCTCGAAGACCGACGGCAACGAGAATCTCCGACCTCGCGATTCGCGCGCCTCGATTAGCCTGCGAATCGATATCGCTGCGAGCGCGCGTTTTGCACGCGTCGTTTGTCCTCCAAAGCGGGAAATTAGTGTAACCCGCTGAAATTACATATTAATAGCGTCCACGGATTATCACTGAAATCTATTACACCGGCCAGCTTAATTTTCGCGTAATGATTTATTAAACGATGATAATTGATCGCGATAACAAACCGCTTCCGTCATCCGCTCGTATAGCGGATGTGCAAGACGATAACGAGGGTGCCGATAACGATATGAGAAATTCATTGTTATACGACTAACTACGGCTAACGACGTGCGCGTTAACGATAGTGCATGCTCGAAACATCGTCCTCGCCAATCCAGGAAATGTTTTCTTGTCGCGGAGCTCGCATACGGTGACGCACAGCGATGGATTCTGCCAATCCAGACGCTCAAAATTCCAAAAATGAAAAACAATAATTTCTTTTATTTGCCTCATTTCCAAGTAAAAGATTGGTCATAGTGTGCAATTATCGCGATTGTAAAAGGATAATAGAAAAGATTACCGAACCCAGCATTATTTTTTTTTTCACTTACTATTGCAGGACATCGGTTTTTATTTCAAATTAATTTCAATTTGATATCGCAAAGGTGCAGGAAATTTCAATGCTGTAATCCTGTGTTACATTGTATTAATTATATCTTCGGAAGTGGAATAAACTATTCAACATATTGATTCATTAAGTATTCGCGGATCATTGCTGGTGATAATATAATGTTAGTAAAAATACAATTCTTCACAAGTTTGACAAGTATAAACTATATTTTATACGCGTTTATCCGGGTTTTGTTTAATTGTATATTATATATCAGTTACGCGCATGTTTTCATCTGCCAGAAATTGCCGTTACGGAAAATATTTGGCAAATAATGTACGCAAACCGTGTTATATTCGAATTTATACGCATTTAGACACGCGTATGAATTTAGACACGGTGACACATTCTTCGTACGGTATACAATACTTTTGTTTGTTTTCTAACATGTGCCTTTTCTTACACTGTCGTTAGAAAGTAAGTGAAAATGATTCGTGGATATTACTGTGTCATATTATGTCATATAATAAATGGCTTTCGCTTCATTGCGTTTTATTCTTAACTTTGTGCGATTAGATTGGCCAATTCTACCATTGTTCTACCTGCGACTCGTAGAGCGCGAGTCTCTCTTTCTCTCTCTTTCTCGTATAAATCGAGCCGGAGTCGCAATCCGTTGGAAAATTTGCGGGAGAATATCCACGAGACATCTGCCAACCGTTTCCAGACATTTCGGCGGGGCAGATCGTCGCGATGGAAGAATAAGAAACGAAGAATCAAGCACAGTGTGTCATATTCTTGCGCAATTGCCCATAAAGGTGATCAATTAAGTCTCCCGAGTGAGCGCGGTTAATTGGTGTAATGAAAAGCTCGACGATCTAACGACTGATCGATATTGTCATTTTAGACGTATATGTGATTACTTCTCGTGTGAGACTTATTAACGCTGCCTAATGTCATTCCCTTCTCTCTCTTTTTCTCTCTCTCTTCCTCCTGTAGCTCAATTTCCTTCAGCTTTTCTTAAACTTATGCACGAGTTAACCAATTTTAGCTCACCGTCGTTACGTTACAACCAGTGCGCTGGCATTTGAAAATTTACCCTCAGACGGATTTTATTTCTGGTCGTTATTTCGCGTTGAAAAGAACGGATCGTTCGCAATTATTAACAGCAGAATTAATTCTCGCTGCTTTTTGCTACAAAAACTCATGTTTATTTCAGGAGAACTGTACATTATATCTTATTCAAAGTATTGTCCTTCGGAAGCTACTTTTCCCACTTTTCGGATAACACATGGATTCCGTAATTGTCGTCGGTAGTGTTCATTATTGATGGTTCGATTCGGTTGCAGCAGCTCATAATATATTACACCGACTTGATCGGACGCACCCATGATTTCTTGCGCTTAGGATTGTAACGAATCCATTTTTCATCGCCAATCACAATTCGATGCAAAAACGACCTCCGTTTTTGTCTTTGAAGCAGCAATTCACAAATGGTTAAACGTTTCGCAATGTTTCTTTTTCTCAATTCACGTGGGACTCGGTTTCCTAGCTTCTGGATCATTCCCGTTGCTTTTAAACGTTTGCTAACGGTTGACTCATCGACATTTAGTGTTTCGGGCAACTCTTTGAGCGTCTGACATGAATCTTCTTCCAGTAATACTTCCAATTCTCCGTCTTCAAACTTTATCGGATGACCAGGGCGTTCTTTGTCATTCACGTCAAAATCGTTGTCTTTGAATCGTCTAAATCAATCTCTGCAAGTTGTTCTACGATCTAATGTCACACACTGATTATTAAAGCCTATTGACAGTACTTTCACAGTCATTTACGGCCATGTTGAAACAGTACAACTACTGACTTCTATTAGTCAATAGCGAGAATTGATTTTTAAGCACCTAATAATTGCATCTCGGCGGCGAATCACGAAGGTGAAAAAATCGGCGAGTTCCTTCGGAGAATTTCGGAAAACATTTCGCGACGTTTCGAGGGAGAGAACGGAAAACGAAGGAAGATATCCGGACGCGAATGTAGCTGCTTTCGTGCGAACGTCGCCGGTCTTTTCTTTCCGCCGAATAAAGCTCGTAAAGCCGGCGTCGCTCGCAGCCATGCCGATGTAAAGTTCGCCCCATAAAGCTTCGACCTAATTCGGCGGCGGTAATAAACCCGTAATGAAACGCCGGCTTCGCGCAGCTTCCTTGTCTGCTCATGAGCGAACGAGCGGACCAACAAACGGACGAGCGAGCGAACGAACGAACGGACAAACGAATGCGTTTCTTGGCTTGGTCCGTCCGCGCCAATATCTCAGGAGGAAGTAGGAAACCGGCAGTGGCTGAAGTGCAAGGTTAAGAGATTGCAGCCGCGCCAACAGGAAGGAAGCGGTCTCAGCGGCGCAGAAGACGACGACGATGTAGGGCGCGAGCTGACCGCGACTTTACGACACGCGGTACTCCGACAGTACTCACGTCACGTGTTTCTGTCCGAGTTTCTAACTTTAACCGGACGATTTAAATTCCGCGCCTGTAGCTGCGGCTAGCGGCTCCTAGTCAAAGCAGAAAAACGCTCGTAAGAGTTTTACACGCGAACGCAATTTTTACGAAGAGGTGCGGGAGGAGACGAAAGAGCGGAGGATCGGAAGGGACGCGATTAGCGATTAATCGAGCCGGCGGTCGATCAACGCCGAGTCGCGGCACAGAGGTCTGAAAGCAGAAGTTTCTCGCTGAAACTCTGGATTTTGGTGAAATTGATCCCTTATATGTATAGAAAATAGCTTTAAAGGATGAGAGTAACTAGTTGTAAGTGATTCGATATTTATCTTTTTTTTTTCTTAGATAAGTATACAAAGTAACACGATTTTCTTGTAGCTCTTTTCACGATATTCTTGAATATGAAGAATTTTACGTTATTTAGCAGGTCGAGTATTTTTTTTACTTTCTGATTCTCTCTCCAAATCTCAGAGAGTCCGATGGAACACGTTGCACAGATCTAAAGAAAGATCTATTATCTTTAAAAAATGCGATAAAGCGCAAAACGAATATAACAGATTTTAATAATGTAAATATTGACGATTATTAGTTATTATCTCATTTCAGAAATAAGAAAAACACAATAAAACGTGAAATTACTTACCTCGAAGCATATTCTTTTATCGAATTAAATATATAGAGGAAGGTGGTGTACCTTGAACCTGTTGTAATTTGGACATATTGATTTCAACGTTATCTAGTGATTTTTTCACTTTGCCAATATGATAATTCATTGTGTTTACTATCATAGATAAAAATTCTAGCGATAAACACGGATGAGTTATCACTTTAACGAAGCGAAGAAATTATTGGATAAAGTGCTGATGAGATCGACACAGGTTCAAGATAAAGTAGATCCAAGGTATAGCATCTTTCCTTATAATTCTTATAATCGCTAGATTATATAGATTTAGTTTAATACATGTAGCACAATTTTGACAAGCGTGACAGATGTAACTAATGGTTGCCTTTGAATGAGCGACTTTTTGACGTCACGTTTACTGATAAGTGACAAGAGAATAACAGATTATAATAATTTTTAATTATTACAAGATATCGTAAAACTGCACTTATATCACTATGAAGTGACATTTTGAGAAACTTTGAGTCTTGGCCGAGAAATATCTGTCTTAAAGCACTGTGCGCACACACACATACAGAGAGAGAGAGAGAGAGAGAGAGAGAGAAAGACACACACACAAGTGTTCCGAAGCTGTCTGAGACCTATTCTTCGCAGAGTATTTCGGCGTCTCACCTCCCTCGCTTAGTTAATTCCCCATGTTGGTACGCGTCGTGCATGTAGCCGAATCGTTCTCGAATCGCGAAGTTACCGAGGACGACAGGCGTCGAATGCGGCTTAGCCTGGTTCCCGTGAGATTCCCGAGTGAGATTCTCCGAGCAATGCGAAATCGAAGTGCGACATCGGCGACGACATTGTCGCGATCAGTCAAATCCGGTGTATCATCAACCGAGAAACTGTATCTGGTTCCGCGACTCACCGGTACCTTTCTCTCTCTCTCTCTCTCTCTCTTTCTCTCTCTATTCTATTTCTCGCCGAGGAGACGCCTTCGTCGTCGTCGTCGTTGTTGTCGTCGTCGTCGTTTCACCGAAGCTCTTATCCGAGACAATCTCCGCGTCTCCCAACTGGTCCTCCTTTCTCTTTCCCGAGTCACGGCGGGAATATGTGAACATTTCGCGGCGGTATGCGCGTCCGCGCTAAAGGAGGATACGAAGGGAGCCTCCTACCGGGACTACCGGGATTAGATTACCGCATAAGCGGCTTATTTATCGCTGCGGCGGTGTGCGGATTCGCGACTGACGTGCGGCAGGCAATCAGACGCGCCGGGAAACGCGCGGTCGACGAGACGCGCGGTAAATACCGTGTATGTTGCTCACTTCGTGCATACGCACGTGAGAGAAGAGAAGCGTTTATTATAAAGGAAGGACTCTCTAAGGACTTCAAGTATGCGTGCAAATGATAAGCATATTGATGAATTTGTACGATAATAGTTGCAAACAGGGGGGATAATATTGTAGCGAAATTACTACAAAAGTTCGTAATGCTGGAATATACCGGAATTATTATCAAAATCACAAGACACACAGTAATTTCGATAAACATCTCAGCATTACAAGTTTCCGTAACTTTTATTATAATATTTTCTCCGTAAGGTAGCTATGAATTTACACAAAATTTCTTGCAAAATTGACAAAAGTATACAAGTAACTTGAAAATAAAAGAAAGAGTCAAAGAAGAGGTAAATTCAAGGGAAGAAAAAAATTATTGGAAAGAAAATCTATTACAGTCTGTTGAGCCACAGGAAGAGAAAGAGAGAGAGAGAGAGAGAGAGAGAGAGCCAAGTGCCTCTACGCGAGGTCGGAAACACACTCGGTGGAACGCTGGTCGGCCGCGATTCAGGTTCACGAGCGATCGCCGATCGATCTGATTGATTTTGGGCGCGAGACGCGCATAACTCGCCGCATACTTCGGCGGTGGTGGTGCGAATAAAGGAGCGCGGAAGAGAATCTTTCTCTCTGTCTCGATCTCCTTCTCTTTCTCTCTCTCCCTCCCTCCCTCTCTCCTTCCCTCTCCCGCACGGCGCGCATAGTTCGCTCTTTCGGAGAGTTTATCGCGATGCCGATGGCGGTGCTTCAATTTAAATTCCATTCGGGTAGATTCGTTACAGATCGTCGCGGATTGCCGAACGAATGATGACTACACGGCGGCAATGGCGGCGGCGGTGACCGGTGTATGAAGGTATTTGACGAACGGGACAAGGTGAGTGAATGACCGCTCGCCAACGGGCGACCAACTGAGGCTGCTTCAGTTACCTCCGCGTGGCCGCGCAACAAGGCGACGTAATTATGTTCCCCGTCGAAAAAGAAGCGCGAAATGCTGTCACCCGCGGCGGGCTGGACGCTCGCGAGGGTTGGGACGCTCATTAGAGCCGTCATTCATCGGACGCTACGCGACGCTGCCACGGTATCGGCGGATTTTCCGTCATTTCTCGCCGCCGCTCGCTCCCGAACGAGTCGAAGCTCGTTTTTAACGTCGGACTCACCCCGATTAATACCATCGAATGATAAATATGCGACGAGTGATATATATCTCTATTTGCCGAACGAATTGAATTGTTGACCGATACCCTTTAAACGGTCCCTCGTCGATACACTTGTCTAATTTTAACCACGCGCTAGCGAATCTGACTGATTAACCCGCTCGGCTGCTGCCGACATGCTCGGGTAATATTTTTCGAATAAACAGGAAGTCCAGAAGAAGGAGATAGATGGAGAGAGAGAGAGAGAGAATGAAGAATAACACATAATGAGTGCTGCATGGCTGCGCGAACGGGGAAATTATTATAAAAGCGCACCTAGGCTCGTAACTCGGAACACTGATCGCGAGCATTGCTGCGGTGCAAACTTCGAAGGTGTAACGCGGTGAGAAGCTACCATCGACATCGTGACTGACTGCCGGGGCTGCTCTCGCGGTTGAGCTGAAATATTCTTCCACTCTCTCTCTCTCTCTCTCTCTCTCTTCCTTCCTTCGCTGCGCGTCTCGCATCGCGCGCAGTTTCTTCGTGGTCTGTTGCCCCGTTACCGGAAGCAACTGCACAGCGATAGAAAGGACAGACACGTAAAGACCGCTTGGATACCTCGGCTTTATCGAAGCTGATTCTTTAGGCCGCTCGCCAACTTCTTTATGAGATGTTGGGACGAGAAGGATAAAGCAGAGGAGAAAGAGAGGGAGAGAAGGAGATAGAGGAGAATCGACGAGTATACGTTCGTCGTGATATCGGAATTTAATCAGATAGCATATTTAATTCAGGCACTCGGGGGCTTTTTATAATGCAGCTCTCGAGGCTCGAAGATATAAACTCGTATCGCGTGACACGTACGAATATTAAATCTCGCGAGGAAAAAATTTTTAGATTAAGGTTGCCGTAGTATAGAATGAGTTTTTAAAGGATTCGCTGGAACTTGCACTATGGATTTAAATATGATCTAATTATCGATGCAATTAGAAAAACAATTGACAGTTCGGCAGCTGAGATTTTCCCAAACTGAAACGTTCCTCGAGGTTAACGTTTCTATTTTTAATTTCTCCTAAAGCACATTTAGAATTTTAATGAAAAACTACTGTGATGTTAAGGACTAATATAGAAACATTATACAAACATTTCAGAGTTACATTGACCATTTTGTATTGAAAATATAGATATAGACATAGAATTGTTTTGACAATATAAATATAGACATAGAATTGTTTTGAAAATATAAATATAGACATAGAAAATTTGCAATTTAAAATAGTACTCGCGATATATATGCACATATATCCACATACTTAAACTTTTACTTTCTATTATGTATGCGCTTATATTAGCTAAACTGATATGTAAATAAAGCATTAATAACAAAAAAGAAAAGAGAACTAAATGAATTAAATAAATAAAATAAAATAAAACCCATATCCGCGTTTATTGTAACATTGGATATGTATTTCTCTTAATTTCGCTCAAAATTAACATTAACATTTATCACTTAGTTAAATAAAGTTATAGGACATTTTCATTTTCGGGACAAATCATTTTCTCAATAAATAATAAACTAATTATGTTGGAACCTCCCCTTAATATCACAATTGAAAATCCGGAATCCCGCGATACTATCTAAGAATAATTGAGAGTTAATTACACAGTATCACGGGATCAAAATGATAATACATATTTAACGTACTCTGACCAAATATGTGGGCTGTCGCTACGTTCGATCGCTTACGAAGCTTCATGAGCTTAATTCTCTTCATTCGCCAGATTTCGTCGGTGCGATGACAATCGCGATTGTGAATGATCGCGTGCAAGGTTCCCCAACCCCGGACTCGCGTGATAAAAACTTCTACAAAAATATTCGTGTATTTGTATAATCTATTTTCGCGAAACGATCGGCGCCTCAAGTCGCAATTGTCCGGTGAATGATAATAAATGGCGGCGGCTGTCATTCAGCTTCGCGTTTATCGGAAATATGCAATCGCGTCGTAGCAGCAGAAATTTCAAGTCAGTTCGATACGCGATTCGATATTCCGCATAATTGCGGGGACGACGCGCGAGCTTGTGCAGGGCGCTCGCTGGTAAAGCTCCCGATTGCTCGATAATTCGAGCAAGGCGCGTCGGTTCGGCTTCGAGGGAATTACGGGCCGCAATTCCGTTAAGATTCATTCGTGACCGATCGCGAGAGAGTGCTTTCTCAGCTGTACTTCCGGCGGTGCTGCTAAGCCTACCACCAGGCTGTTGCTCGCGGAGAGCGAGGCAATAAAAATTGATTTAAAGCGTGTCGCTTTGTCGCGTGATTCGCCCAACACGCTCCGTGTTTCGTGTTACACCCGGGCCGGCGAATAAGGATAACTTGCGACCGCGTGAAAATAGCCGGCTGAACGGCGATCGAGTTGCCGCCATGTGTGTGTGCCGATGAAACTCTTAAGTTATGCAAACTATATGATATTAGGCGTACGAATGAATTCGGTGCCCTTCTTTTTCACGAAACTTGAAGTTTATTCACAAAAATACAAGTTTAACGTTCGGAATAATTTCCATTATTTTCTACGACTTTACTTCATCCATCTATCCGGATGGATGGATGGAACTGATGAACGCCCTGTGGAATGCGGAAAAAGAGCTTGGCGGTTTTGACTCAGTGAAGTTATTAATGCTTTTCCGGACTTCGTTAATCTGTTTTAAAATGCGTGTCCGCCAGATGATGTCGAAGCGACTGAAATAGATGGTAATCTGATGGGACTGACAAATAAGCCGCAAGAAGGAGAACTTCCCAGCCTAACGTACAGATGGGATCCCTTCGTCCCTTTTGCAATGTGTGGCCGCGCGTTATCGAGTAGCAGAACCTGCTTAGTTTCACTGTAAAAGTACCTGCCGGTAGAAGGTCTTTTTACAAGTTTTATGGGTCACTTTCACTCTTCACCCAAAAGCGGAACAAACCATTTTGATGGCCCGAGCAGCATTTCTATTCAACTGAAACGCAGAAAGAATGCAGTGCCTCAGATGCTCCTTTCCGGACATCGTGATGACTACTGTTTTCCGAAGTTATGTCGGCAAAGCCGTTAACTGTTGTTTCTCACAGCTTAAAGTTGGTATTTTTGAATCATCATTTAGGGCGAGAAAACAATTTAAGTTTATACCAAAGTTATAAGACGTTGAATGTAAAAGCACCGAATTAATTTGTACACCTAATATACAAATTCGCAAGCGGAAGTGCCAAAGTCCTATCGCCGTGCGCCTCGTTGCGTAAAAGTGTGATCGTGCGCGCACGAGAGCGCACGTGCTGCGTATCGGTGAAAGTAATTTCAGGCGGACAAGGCTACAATTTATATAATCGCCGGTGAAGATAACGGAAATTACGCACGTTAGATTGATACACGCGACTGTACGTCCGGCTCTGCGCGCTTGATCATAGGCGGAGAGTCCGACGAATCGAGTAATTTATGCAGTCGTCGCGCGCGCGCGACAACGACATTGCGATCCGCGATGATACGGGCAGACGCGGAATTGTGTCGCGCCGTTTGTTTCCCCTCGCGTATCATATGACACGTTGCAAATTATTATATTTGCCATCGGACGGAATTAATGCGCGAAATGATACGCGAAAGCCTGACGGCTGTTAATGAACGAGGCGGCGCGCACTCGACGCGATCACCTCGTTCGTATCTCGTCTCTCCTCGTGACCTTTCGCAGGCGCATCCTTGAATCGAACGCTGTGACATTTCGTGCAGCATCTCGTATAAATATACAATCTATTACGGATAAATATCGCGGCGATTTATGCGCAAATCTCTAAAGGCCCGAGCGTGAGAAACGGCATTTTTTCAATTTGCGGAATAAACCATCCCCGTCGACATCGTTGAGTTTACACGGTAAAAAATTTCATGTTAAAATTAACACGTGTCATATGTCCCAAATGGTCTACTCAAATTTCTGTGTTAATTTAACATAATGTGAGTATATTGAAAAGTGACACAAATATTATGTCAAAATTAACACAAAAATTTTAGCAAAACTGATTTTAATACAAGGATAAAATGTTTTTTGCTGTATATACACCGTAAAAAATGTTGATATTAAATTTGACACATTTCACATGTCCCAAGCGCTCCATTAAAATTTAACATAAGGTGAATATGTCAGAAATAAACAAAAAATTATAAAAAACATTAATCGACACCGAAGTGTAAAATACGTTATACTATTTTAACACTTGCACACGTTGAATATCACTACGAAGCAAAATGTTGAGATAACATAAACACAATACGTTAAATTAACATTCGGGCATGTTAAGAATTCAACGCAACAGTTTTAACGCAGGACCGACTTTGACATACACACGTACAAAATATTTTTAACTGTGCGTGACGTCAGACTCACCTACTACGTTTCGAGGCGTTGCATTTAGAAGCGGGTGGGCATTTTCGCCTCCCATTCAAATCGTACCAAACCGCGCACCGCAAAAGCCGGGCTGCAAAAACGCGAGGAATGCGGCCGGAATCACTTCACCAATGAGACGCACCACGCGGGCACTTTCTCGTCTCCGCGCCGCGTCTACGAAAATTCCCCCGACGTCAGAGGAGCGTGCGCAGGTAACTCATCGAGTAAGTCCGCCGCTGTGATATCGCCTTTGTAACTTTGATACCGCAAGACCGAAGCTCGGATCATCGATCGATCGAATTTAACGATAAGACAAGCGATTCGTTTATTATCGCGCGGGATCGGAGAGCGACGGGAAGAACCGCGCGCGGGGAACCTGGCGGCGACCAGACGGCGACTGAAAGCGGCGAGCGAGCGATAGCCGGCTCGCGCTCGTACACCTGCGACCTGCAGGTACCGCGGAGTAGGAGAAGGTGAACGAGGGAGGAGAAGGTGAACCACGAAGAAGGAGCGTAGGCATACTCTCGATGGCCTTTGCGCGAAAGCAGAAAGAACCTTCGGCTCGTCCGCCGGCCCGGTTGCTCAACGCGGCGCCGAGCGCGCGGAATCCTCTCGCGCGTTTTCCACGTACACACGCTGGCACACGTTCCGAATTAAGCGCGTAACTCTCTTGCGCGGAGTTCCACCTGTTGCGAGAACTTCGCGCCGCTGAATTATGAATTCCGCGGAGAAAGAGGGACCGTGAAAGGGGACACATCTGCGCGGGGAAGTTTCCGAACTCCTTCGGGAAATCGCGCGCCGGCCAATTTCTCGGGACGGCTGTGTAGATCGCGCTGCTCCCGATGGATCGAGAGGAGGTGTCGCGGCAAGGGATTAGCTCGGTTGCCGCCGGAATCCTGCTCGGAGGCCGCATCCTGTTTCCGCGTTAATATCTCGCCGGCGAAGAAACGTTTAATGCGGCGAGCGCGCGCTCGTTCGAGAGATGAATCCTCGATGAATCGAGTAAAGCGGCTTTCGGTGACGCGGTGTGTACTTCATTCGCACTTCAGTTCAATCAGCGCGATTAATATGTCCTCGGGAAAAACAGACGGCTCTCGGTGTTGTTCGTATGATTACGCGCTTGAGAGACGCGCAATTGCCCAGAGCTAGTTTCCACGAACGCGCTAATCGTTAGATAAGTCAGATAAGTCCGGATAAGAGGATGATCTATGAATGGACTTACGGCATCCAGGCTCGCGGAAAGTCTCAGTGGGAATTATTGTGCTACTCACGAATCTGAAAAATACAACATTGAAATCTCGTTATTAACGAAAATAGAAAGTTGAAATCCCGCTATTTACAGAAAACACAAGGCATTATATTGGGAAAAATATTCTGACATGTCAAAATTATCATAAATGATCATAATAATGCTTACAAATTTATTTGTTTGAAGATATAAGGTTTACTTCACAGAAATATCTTCACAGAAGATATAAGGTTTACTTCACAAAAATAAGGTTTATTTACCTTATTTATTATATATAAATATATATATATAATTATTTAAATAATATTATAATTTATATTATATATGTATATAATATGATAATTATTTATTACTATAATAAACCTTATTTCTGTGAGATAAACTTTGTGTCTCTCCCAGAAGTAAATTTTTAAGTATTTTTTTCCCAATGTGTAAAATTAAAATTTATGTGCATGAATGTAAGGCGTCAACATTTTTCTACTAAAATCTATTGTAGTTTTCTGAGAATTGTTGTCTTGCAAATAACTACTTTTTAAGAAGTTGGAGAAATGACTCTTTTAGACTCTTTCAGAAAGTAGACTCTAAAATCAAGACATATACATGATATTTACCAGGTAATTGTCAAAAAATGTAATAAAACCACTAAAATTATATTTTATTATATTTTTATTAATTTTTATTAAAATACATTTTATTATATTTCTATTATATTTATTATATATATCTTTAAATGTCATTTTTAATCTTATATATTTTTTATTACATGAAAAATGATCTCCTAACTTTTCTTTCAGACCATCTTAAACAAAAAAAAAAACAAAGGAAGATCCGTTATTGGTAGCTTGAATTCTATTCTGTAAGATGATACTTCGCAACAAAGTTCAGGTATCAGTCGGTTAAAAGATCAGTAAACTCACGTATGTCGGTTTACAGAACAATCTAACCTTGATATTTCTTGCGTGATTTAGTGACAGAGGCGTAGATAAATAGATCAATTTATAAATTAAAAATATTATCTCAGCCCCACTTATTACACACAGTAGACAAAATTCATGTACTGTTCGACATTTTAAAGTTGAAAAACCTGAGTATGTCAACTTTCTATACATAGGTTAATTTTAATGACTTTTCTCTCTCTCTCCCTCCCTCACTGAAACTTGATAAATATTTACAGATTCCGAAAACACGGTTACTTCGATGTCAGCAAATTGATTTGACAAAAATCGTCCGTGGTTCCACGATAATCTAATCTAATCTCAGCTAATATTAGTGACGGTACGCGCGTTCCGGCAGTGCGTCAGCACGCGAAAGACAGTAGCAAGCATTCAGAATGGGATAATCGCAGGCAGTTATCGTTTGTAAATCGAAAGCGTCGTGCGAGATTAAGCGATACGTGGTATGAAGCGACTGCTTTCCTCCGCAAATTACAGACCTTCGTGGCGCGTAATTAGCGTGTAATGATGTAAGGCCGTTGTCTCGTCACGAAGCGCACGAATGTGTGAGCGTTGGATGTGTCATCCTATCGCGATACGCGACGTATCGCGCATATCGTAGACTTTTTACCGCGTTTATATACGATTCAAAAGAGTGCCACCTGCTTGATTTTCTTACCATATGGATACCTAGCGTACCTCCTTAATTGTATCCTAAATCTTTCTCGTATTTAACGACTTGCGGTTTTACGTGCGTGAGCATTCCGAAATGGTATTCCTTCCGTAATTTTAATATTTTAACCGAATTTTAAACATATAACTGCAGAGGAAAAGATTTCTTTAGATTTAATAAAATTTCTTTAATTGAAACAAATTTGTTTTTTTGAAACAGAGCAAACAAATGAAAAAATCAATGTTTGAATCAACAAACTGGATTGTTTGGTTTTTCAAACAATAAATATCTCTCTCTCTCTCTTTACATCAAATAACATATTTCTTTTATATTTCCATCCCATCATTATAATGGTTGCCACAGATAATACATTATTTGAAGGAAGCAACTCCATGTTAGAAAAATATTAAATAACTTCCTTGTTTCACCGGAACAATATTTAATATAATAAAATAAATCTTTCTCTTATTAAAAACCAAACATTGTTTCTTCTGTACTGTTTCCTCTATTAAACAACATATTTCACTCCCAGTGAGAAACAACTTTTTCATTCAAACAAAATGATATTTGTTATGAAATTATGTTGTTTATATTAAACAAACCCAAATCGAATAAACACATATATTGAATCTCTAACTTTTCCTCAATGTGCTTGATATTTTTCTGCGAAATAATTTTACACCGAATTTATTTGATGTCGCGATTTCGCGGCGCTCGAGGAATCGGTCGGATTCGAGAACGTCCAAAATTCTAATCAAGTTCGCCACTAGCGGGAAGCGATTTTCGATATCAGTCCCGGTTTCCGGAAACACGTACGCTCGTTACTGAGAAACAATATACGAAGCTATTATACCCGACTTCATTTTCGATATGAATATGTGTGTGTGTGTGTGTGTGTATTTATATATACATGTCTGCACACACACACACACACACACACACACACACACACACACACACACACACACACACAAAGAGAGAGAGGGGGGGGGGGAAGGGAGAGGAGCCAAGAGTGAAATGTTGAACGGTACGCCGGTCGTCTCACGTGGCGTTTTATATCGCGCGGCGATTGAATTCTGCTCGCGCGATACTGATAACTTATGGTCGCGATTGCACAGCTAGCCGATATTCCCCGCCAACAAATTCCCCGTAGGTACGGCCATATTTATGGGCTTCGTAATTCGAAAACCAGCTGTACGGAAGGAAGCAATTTGTTCGATTGCCGATACAATATTGCAACGCGGCGACGGGATCGTTTGGCGCGCGCGCGCGCGAAAAGCCGGTGACGCGTTAAATGCATCTTTTAGATGCACTCAGACGAGAGTAATTTCGCGAGTGTCACGCGTTTTACGCAAATGCAAGGTTCCCGAGCGCAAATTCGTGCGACACGATTTCCGAATGATCCTCCGTGTGGTTAAACAACGAAAAATATATTATTAAAAAATGCTAACATCAACTTTCGTGACAGTAAATATGTGATTAGTTTGTTAAAATTGAACAAGGTTTTGGTGCAGGCATCATAAAAAGAATGAAATATGGAATATTTTTACTGAGTTAGATAGTGATGTAGCATCTTGTAACTTCAGTTAAATTGAATTATCTCATATAAAATCACATAAAAATTATATCATATAAAAATTATAAATCATATACAAATTTAAAGGAAATAAATTAATCATTCCGTTATCAGTTTTATGTTGCAGATTATAAAGAAATTATAGATATAAATATAATAAACATCTATAATCTGCAATATCTATATAATATATAATAAATATATATAATAAATAAAACATAATAATATATTATAATAATAAAAATAATAATCGTTTACTCAAATAAATGTTAAATACCGGTGGCCCATGTTAGACTTTCCCTTCGCATTTGTACATTATCTCTTGCTTGCATAGTAGATAAAGATTTTTGTATAATTTTATCTATAAACATTATAAGATATATCCTATAAAGATATATAATAAAAAAATATGATAAATACGATAATGGTGGATTATACCGATGACCTACGCGACGTAAGCGGAAAGTCACGTGAAAATGCTGCGGCACTCAGCGTGTTAAATAACCGGTTACTTTGAAGTAACAATTACTGTTATAACCATTTAGTAAAAATAACCGTATCTCTAGATCTCTGCCGCGCAAAAGTCGCGTTTATTAAATTTTCAAAAATGCGACCGCGTCGTCTTGCAACGTCTGCCGCAACATCGTGCGCGAATTCGATTGGTTCTTCCCTCCTTTTTTTGTAACGAGGTCAATAAAGTCAGCGAGGACACGATATCCGGTCGCGATAGCGTCCAAAATTGTCGGACTCGCCGCTCGATCCTTTTCCCGAAAAATGTCCGCCGCGGAAACGAAGGAAGGAACGCGCGAGCGCTGGAATTGCTTCCCGGCTTCGCAAAGATTACGTTTAATCAGAATTAAGGATGTGCTTCCGGAGCTTCGATAGTTCGACGCGAACGGTCGGCTGATCTCCGTTTCATTCGGCGGCCGCCCCCGCCGCAGCCGCCGCGGCAGCGGAACGGGTCTAATCAACGGCCGGGATTTCCCGAGCGATTGCCACCGCGCAACGAAAGTTTGCACTCCCCCCCGCCGTTAGATCGGTATCGCCTTTCGTCGAGTATCCGTAGCGAAATTACATATGTCCCTGGCCGCCTCGCCATCGATTCTGATCTATCGCTCCGCGTTTATATCCGCGGCATCCGACGACAACGGCGCGCAGCTGCCGTCGCGGATTCTTTTCCGCGAACTTTCAATCGCGAATACCCCGCGCGTTTGTCGCGTGAATACTCGCGCTGATAATATCGCATGATGCTATGAAGACACGATACTTCTCTCGACGGCGCGATGAAGAAGTGAAGGGAAGAAAGAAAAGAATGAGAGAGAGAGAGAGAGAGAGAGACATTTATTGGCGTTCTGGAACAGGTCCTCTAAGACGCGTAATCGCAAATATATTATAATTACGAAATATGTAAATATAAGGTACCATATATGCTCTCAAACTGTTACATGAGAGAAATTTAAAGTAACTATATCTAAAGCCGTTATAGAAGTTATTTCGGATATTAGCTGGAAATTTGGTCCAAATGAAAGAGAGAGAGAGAGAAAGAGAGAGAGAAAATACGAAAAAAACAAATTTTGCTGGAACAGCAAATTGTTTCTTAATATAGTGACAGCAAAAAGATTTGTTTGGACAGCAGAAAATTTTGTCAAGAACTTACTAATTGCTATTTGCTGAATATAGCAAAATAATTTGGTTATATCGACTAAATTTTATTGCAGCCACAACGACGTTTCGTTACAACGATAAAATTATTTTTTCCGTATAATAAATCTTTTTATTGTCACTATATTAACAAATAATTTGCTTCTCTAGCAAAACTTTTCTCTCTGTGAGAGAGAAAGAGAGAGAGAGAAACCGACACACGATCAACATCTCCGAGTCGGGCAACAAGATTGCATATGACTTACTGATTACAGTCGCGGCATCGACCTCCCAAGAGAGCGTTTTCTTTCCGGCAACGCCGCCGCAAATCACGACGTGGCAATAATCGAACGAACGAATCTCCAGGTGTGCATCTCTGCCGACTCGAGTTGCTGCGCATCGAGACGGAATTGCAACGCAACTCCGGGGAATCGTGGTCATCGCTATCCTCCAATGCCGGGAGAAGCCAAGAGAGTTCGTTAACGGTAGGTGTAATAAGGACGTAGTTCTCCATTACGAAACACATTCGTGCATCTCTCTCTCTCTCTCTCTCTCCTTCTCTCGTTCTCTTTCTCGAAATATTCTCAGATATTTGGAAACATGAGCCGCAGTGGAGTTGGAACGTGTTTCTCCGGATTCAATGGCAATAATATCGTTTCCAATATTTGCGATAGCTGCGAGGCCGTTCGCGCACGCCTTAATCGAAGTATTTCGTTAACCGCGGCCAGCGAGAGAGCGAAGAGGCAAAGGGAGCTGTTCAGACTTCTTCTTCTTTCTCTTCTTCTTCTTCTTCTTATTCTTCGGCGGAGACTTCCGGGCGAAGTGCGAGGAAAGTCCGATATCTCACGTTTCCCCGCTGCACACCCGACGAATTCGTAATTATCCTCGCGCCACGTGCGGACTTCGAATTCCCGCTTTACGCTCGAGTAATTAATAAATCATTAAAAAGACACGCGAGGAAGAGAGAGAAAGAGAGAGGGGGGGGGGGGGGACCGGTTCCGAGACGTGGGGTTTTCNTACGCTTCTCTGCCGCTTCGATCGAGCTCTCGACGGCCCTTTAAATAGATTCACCTTTACGCTTCGGTCGGTACGGTACGTTTATTTAATCACGATCGGAGACTCTTGCCTCCTCCCTGCCTCCCCAGCACCTTTTCTTGCCGTTTTATGTCACCTGTTTCGCTCGATATCGCCTCGGCCTCGGTCGATGCAGTACACGTCCTGGATCCGCGTTATACTTAGCGTTTTCCTGAATAAGCAGGCATCCCGACATGGACTTAGACGCGTCTTCGATCTAGCGGTAATAGCTCTATCCTTAATTGCAGAGGAAAAGTAGCAAAACAGACGTACCGTTTTGTTCTCAGGCTTTAAAAGTCCCGTTGACGGTGTTGATTTAAGATTTGTAAGAAAGGCGACAATATTTCTCTATGAAAATGCATTGTAATTATTTAAAAGTTATTACATATTGTCTTGCAAGTAACTATATTTCAAGAAGTTGGAGAAATGACGCTTCGAGAAAGTAGGTTCTAAAAGCGACATATCCATGATATATACCAGGAAATTGTCAAGAAATAATATGAAAGCACTGAAATTACATTATTTTATACATTTATTGTATATCCTTACATGTTATCTTAAATGTTACATATATTTTATTATGTGGAAAAAGATCTGCTAATTTTTTCTTTCTGACAATTTTAAACAAGCGAGCAAAACAAGGAAACTAAATAAACAAGAAAAAATCAGTCACCAGTAGTTTCAATTGTATTCTGCGAAATGATATTTCAGAAAAGATCAGTAAACTCAGGTATATCGGTTGTTCACAGAAAAACTTAACCTCAATCTTTCTTGCACAGTCCAATGACAGATGATAAAGATCGACACAGGATCCAAAGTGATTGATAAAGTTCTAAACTTTCACTATAAAATACTATTGTCCAATAAATTACTTGTCGCTGATTTGTTACTTAAAAATTTACAAGAACAGCGCAAGAAAAACTTCAGAACATCGAAAAATCAACTAATTCTAATAACATAGTCAAACGTGCTTACAAAACTGACATTTCAGTCTTACTTATTGCACGCAGTAAGTGAAGTTTATGTACTTTTTGACAGAATGTTTCGTTCATATTTTAGTTGAGAAATATGTCTATTTTCCATACCAAATTGAGTGCTTGTCCTCTATATCTTATTATATTATCTTATTTATTTTGTATATCGGGTCTTTAATTATACGAGAGACGACAATTCCATGAACGTCAATGGACGGACGTTTCTCACTAAAAAGCGTATTTAAAGACATATTAGATATATATTAGTGATAATTTGAATGATATTTTTTGCAATACTTAAGTTAAAAATATTGACGCGCGAAGTCAGATACGGAATTTCCACGCGTTCATCGACACTCCCGGATGTCGACATCTTCCTTCGGTTGAGACAACTATATTTGAGAATACGTTAACAGAACATTACATACTATAGTTGTGACAACTATATAGATGGTCATGTCAACAGCATATGTCAAATTTTAATACGAAATCTATTTAATTTTACTTCATATATATTTCTTTTATAATTATAGAGAATATTGTTGTAGCAACTACAGCAGTTTTCATCGTGCGTTAAAAACAGAAACAGTGTGATGAAATGAATATGTTATTATATATGTATATATATATATATATATATATATATATACATATATATATATATTTATTTATTTATTTATTTATATGACATTATAAAATTATTATAATAGAAAGTAGAAAGATATACATTTATGAAATAGAAAACTTACAATATATATAATAAATACGTAGAATATAATATAATATAATACTTATCATAGACCATTCGATCATGAATATGCATCGAAATACGAGAAAAATTATTTTTCCGCAAGGTAAATGAGATATTCCGTTTTATCAAGATAATTCCGAGCTATAAAATATTTCCCTTCCAAAATCTATCTTCAAAAATAATTGATATCACATTAAACTTATTGTAGAACGAAATCCGTTAGGAAACACGTTATAAAAAGTATTCAGCACATCACAACCCGGTGAAAACTAATTTCAGTTATCTTCAACAGAATTCAATTTATCTTAATAAAGCCTCAGGGTATTCCACAATACCCGCACACCCTCTGTCCACCGATAGTCACTACGTCGCGCGAGATACCGCCGGATACCGGGGAATATTATGTCACGTCGGCCGGCTCTGCATTTTTCATCATAGCGCATTGCGCGACAACTGTAGCCGGCGTATCAATAATTAAGGATTCGGCTACCGGCCGCTTGGATTTCCGGGGAGTAACCGACGGGCAAACAGCAGTTTAATACGTAATATCTTGTTGGCGTAGGCCATTGTTCGCGGGTACTCTACCATGAATATCACACGTCGACGACACGAGAATATCGGGGATATATCGAGGGACGGGAGGGAGGGCGAAATGTAGTAGATGTCAACGTGTCAAGCGGAGCGTGAAGTAATGGATTGTGACATTTAACAGCATTCGTAGATAGTTATCGCGCTCGCTCGCTCGCGCGTGTGCGGAGGAACGCTAGTTTTTCCGCGCAGGACGCGTGTTGAGGCGTGCGCGAGTGCTAAGTAATCTCCCGCGAATCTCGATTCGAACCGCCGTTGTACGTCCCGCAGGTAACGATAATGCCCTCACCTCTCCCCCCTCGATCCTCTGTTCCGCGTTTTTTCCGGCGCGGTGTAACTTATTATCCCGGCGGAGATGGAACGCAAACTGCCGTTCGTCGGCCGCTGAGTTAAGAAAGCGGTTATTTTTAAGGAAAACACATTTCTCTCCGGCCGCCTCCCCCGCCGGATTCCGGCTCGTTCAGCGCGCGCGCGACTTAAAAAATGGCCTCGGAAGACCCCCTCGACGCTGCCGGCGGGCGCTCTGCTGCAGCCAGCTCGCTCTCTCCCCTTCGCGAAAAATTACTACATTTCCGTAGGGTCCCGACAAGTGCAACGATCATGGGTATCGATCCGCATCGGTCGCCGTTGGGGAACTAAATTTGCCGACGGTAAAAGCGATTTATTCCCGGGCGCTCCATCGCGGCCGACTACCCGGGGCAATAAAAATTGCGTAGTCTGTCTGTCCGCAGATGCTGCCTTGGCAGGAAGCGAAGTGGTGCTTTCGCATTACCTCGCCGATGACATATTGAGATAGTCGGGCGCATTCCTCACACGTGAAGAGTTGTACAATTAAGTATAAATTACATATAAATTTATAATTGCTAACTTCTCATCGCGAGGGGAGAGAAGAGAAGAGAACGATAATGAAGGATTGTTCTAGAAACTAGAGGTGTGCGAATTGTTCGAATTCGAGCCGAGTCACTGTTGTTTCGATCCGAGTTTCTTTTCGAATCTAAAAGGTTCCGATTCGAGCAATTCGATCATTTCGAGTCATCGGCGATTCGACTTCGAATCGGTCGCTTCTTCTGTCGCTTTATTTGTATCGGAAAATGATAGACGAATAGGTCGTTGAAATTAAAAACTAGCTCTTCAAAGCCGTATTTTATTGTTAACAAAATTATGCGTGTAAGAATAAAGTAGACATGCAGTTTGAAAACGCTGTTATATGGTTTATTTGAAAAATGAAAATAATAATTTCATAATTTTTTAGACACATTGGGTATATTTATCAGCTTGTAAGATATATTTATCAGTTTGAAAGATATGATTACGTACATACGTATGTACTTATCAGCTTATAAGTTCTGCATATTCCTGTTTGATATCTATTTTAAATTCTCTTTCTCATTTAGCACAGTATTTTCCTTGTAATTGGCGGGAGATTTTCTCAGAGTAATATAGTCATTAATATTTTTTCCCATTTAAGAAAAGATTTTTAATATCATTGAAAGTACTTTACTACATTCAGATTAGCATGTAATATATATTCTAGGAAATCTGATTTGATTTCGACTTACATTCAAATTAAAGAGATTCGATTCGACATGAAAATTTTCGATTCGACTTGGAACATATTATCAAAGGTTCGATTTTACCACGCAGATACTTAATTCGCACATACTTTACTAGAAATACCTTCGAATTAGTCAAAACATGTATTTGTAACAACTACACTGATCTTTGTTACATAATTGTACCAAAACTGATGGCCGAATTATTATAGACAAGGTAAATAAATGCAATTCGAGGGACATGTATTTCGTTTCATTAGTTTTCGGTCGTAATTTTTTAGATTCAATTAATTATACGAAAGACAGAGAGACAGAGAGAGAGAGAGAGAAAGAGAAAGAGGCGGTAGTAGCGTAGTGCCGGCTACCAATAACCAACAGGATGTTCAACGTCTCAGTCGGCCTTCAAGGAGGAATAGGACAGTGTCTAAGTTACATTTTTGACAGGCGCGATGGGGACATTTATCGACGCGGCGTGGTATCAGCTCTCGATGTTAAATTTCGCCGAGAAGTACATCCCCCGATCGGGACATTTCTCTCAGAAGTTGGCCGTGACCGCGATGAAAAATAACCCATTTAAGAATTTCGCCCGTAGGCTCGCCTCTTCTCTCTGAAAAATTACCATGCCTCTTCGAATTCCTTCTCTCCCGCCTGGCGGAACGATCATAGTCGATCCGTATCGGTTGCCGCCCGCGAGTTAAATTCGCCGACCCGAGGAAGGGACCCTTCCGAGGGAAGGAAAGAGGAAAGGAAGGAAGGAAGAGCCTTCTCCTCCTCCTCCCCCTCCTCCCCTTCCCGAGAATTCCATCGTACGCAACTTAGGAAGCATCGAGCTACCAGCCGCCGATCGAACGAGCCGTTTCTCCTCGGTCTTACATCACTTTTATGCCAGCCATATTTCTGACCGGCCAAACGGTCCGACGAATGATGCATTATTTAGGGCGAAATTCGACGAGACCCAACCGACGGAGGCATCGTCGTCGTCGTCGTCCTCGTACTCGTCGTCGTCCGTGAAAGAAACCCGCGCCGGGTCGGTCTCCGCCAAGACAATATCGTATTCTTCGCTCGATTACGTGATTCCCTTTCGTGAGTAAAGACGCGATTTTCTCTCGCGATTAAGTACACGCTGAATATTTTAACTAACGACGCGCGATTATCTCTCGCGCAACCAAGTTTAAATTCTTGATTTATGCGAGGCGGAAGATCGTGTCCGGGCAATAGCTAAGTTCTAAATTGGATTTTTCGACGACACGGCTCTTCGTGATTGTCTCGGGAGTCGAACTGACAAGATACTTTTAACGGCGAGTAAGGAGGTCCAAGTTCAACTCTTGACTGAAGCAATATTTCCGGTAATGCGTTTTATTTGTTTCTGTTTCTTATTTGTTTACTTTATCTTCATTTTTTCACGAAATAGGGGATAATATTTAATATATTTGTTAATTCGAGATAAGGGACTATTCAATAATTACGTCACACCACGGGGGAGGGGGATCTATTAGCTTGCATGACGGCAGGAAGGGAAAGTAAGAAGGGTGGGGAATTAAAGTCACGGAACGTTACATTAGATGACATAACTTATAAATATAGATGCGCGTGGTTACCCACTTTGTTTGCATTTGTGACACATTTGGTTATATTTGGTGAAAATTTTTTTTAATTTGGCATGGTTTTGTGTCAATAATCAAAATGTGAATTTTTTAATATTTATTCTTTTAAAAACAACTTTCATTAATCAAAATTCCAAAGCAAGGCAATTAATTCGATATTATATGCCTAGAAATTATTTTTATTTTAGAAAAAGATAGTAGCATACAGTTTAATAATTATTACTCATAATATAGTTATATTTTTTATTTATTCTATGAGTCGGCACAGTAATTTCACATGTCACGTAATATCGGGAAGGGGCAAATACTTTGTGACGAAATTGTGACGAGGGGCAGAGGATGGGGTAGAAAATACTCAAATTCAGTGTAACGTAATTGTTGAATGGAGCGACGTTTGGGGGAAGAAGAAAATAATTCACGCGAATTCGTTGAAATATATCACTTCACGCTCGCCAAGCATTATTTTTGCATCTGTCAGATTTAACACGCGTCGTCACCCAGTGTTGTGAATGTTTACTGACAATTCACTGACAATCGGGTTAAAATTTATTAAACGTAATCCTCCGAAAATACAAAAGTGAAAATCGAAAATCTATTTCAATCGTAATACCAATGAACTGCTGAATCGGAATATATTCTTTGCACATATTTGCGTCTCACTTATATTTCACGTGTGTGCAATTTTAATCGAAATAAAAATCCATTTGTAATTGCGTCTATATTTTCCGCGCGTCGAAACGGAAAAGATATCCACGCGAACGTGCACGACAATTCTTTAGCGTTCCATCATATTAATTAAAATCCGTCTCGCGCGCGTCGGCGGTGTCGGCGCGCGTTTTCGCACTCCAAGTCTCAGTTGATATCCGCTTTTTCATCCGATAAGGAAGCGGCACAGCGATGCACATGGTTTTACAAATGAAATCGTGACATCGCGTCTAATGCAATATACCAGAAAGAATGGGAGAGAGAGAGAGAGAGAGAGAGATCGGGAGGGATACACGATGGATTAAAAATTCCTACGCGGCGCCAGAGACGGAGATTAATCTTTCCCTTCGATCGCGCGTACTTTGCTACATTTTTGAGAAGATAATAAAATCGAACGGAATTACGTGTATTAAATATTCGCATGAAAATGAAACAGGTCCTTTTTCTTCGCGGGCGTGAAATTTTCTCGTGAACGGACAGAATATTCTCCGTGAAAGAAGGGCGAAACAGTCGCGTTGTTTCGAGCGTTCGGAATAATCGACGATAAAATATCATCATCACGTCCGTTCATTTTGTATCCCGTAAATACAGCGCCTCGTACACGTCGCACTTGCTCACGCTCGCTCGCTCGCTCGCACGTCCGTGCGGCCACGACGATATTTTGCTTTGCGTCAGACGGCGATTAATCTCGGCCGATTCGTTTGGCAGCTTTCCGGGCAATGATTATCGACAGTTTCCGCAATTTCTTCTAACCCTTGCGCCCTCGCGCGTCGCCACCGTTCGTATTTGGCCACCTGACCCGGCATTGAAATATTATCGGCGTTAAGAAAATCGGCGCGAGAACGGCGAGATATCCTCGATCATCACAACCAGAATGCGACGTGACATACGAGTCCGCAGACTTTATCAACTTTTCTCGTTGCTATTCGCGCGAAATGAGAGTCGTTAGTCTCGACGATTCGATCGAAATTTTATCTTCACACGTCTCTCTCTCTTCCAACGAATATTATTCGCGATCCCTCGCCGCCTCCCTTTTTGCTGCAAACCCATCTCGATCTTGAATTACATTGCGCATATAAGATAGAATTTTTTTCTTTTAAAACATACAACATTCTTTATTTTCACAGAATACAGAATACTTCATTTCCTCTCATGGCTTAAATTGTCTTTTTCAAAAATAATAATTACGATAAGCGCCAATTTCTCGAAGCTTCTCTTTTTTTGATACACTTAAAATTATAATACATGTATATAAGACAACTATATTTATAGATGTTTTAAATAAAGAAGGTCACATCGTGAGGATTACAGGGTCTCATAAGTCCGGTGTGCGCTAAACTAAGCAGAAAAATAAGTGTGCCAACGAATGGTTAAATACATTCAATGACAAGTCTCATACGTCAAATTAGACGATGTGTCGGTCGTTTGTCAAAACAGTATTCTTACTTTCTACCGTTTTCAATCTTCTGACAAGCGCGATAAACATTACATTATGATCTTCGCAATCTTTTCTCTCTAAATGACACTTTGAAATTTCAGCTTTTCACTTACGCGCGCTTCGAGTCAAAGTTAAATGCCAGTGACGTAACGCGAAGCGACATCCTTTGCTGAGAAAAACGAGGAAGCTTTCGCTTTAACGTGATAATTAGCCGGAGAAATGAGCGGTTTATTATATATTATCGCCATTATCATAATGAGAAGAAAGCCCCTTAAACAACGTTCCTGGATAATTTAATTCGCCTTGTCTGTTTCCATGTGATTTATCGGGCGTTCAGTTGAAGCGAACTCTCGGCGATACGGCGGAGAAATCGAAATCGTTGCGAGACGCTTCGCTCTCATTACCGAAAAGCGTGCTCGTGGGAATTTTGAGAAAATGCTACACGTAACTGGTGTTTAATCGACTGCTACGTCGTGACGGCTCCCGAATATCATCGTCTTACGAACTGCCGCGCATCTCCGCGCGCGCGCGGTAATGATAAATAATGCCGCGGGCGATCGATCAAATTACGTCGTTTTTATAACGCTTTTAAGCACACACGCGCGACGTAGGCAAGCTTAACGACCTCGACTCCAGGCTTTCCGCCGTCGTCACCGACACCGACGCTGCAAGATCGCGGGTAATGCAGATTTATCGGTACAAAACGATTCCGGTGGAAAAAAGCCGCGCACGAAGATCGTTATGGTACGAACGACGAAGATATCAGGCTGAAACGGGCAATCAGTTTTTTTTCTTCGCGCCTTTAACTCAGAATAATGCCCTGCTTTTTGCTCTCGTCTCCTTCCTGTCCCTCCCTACCTCCTCCCACCGCCACAGTCCCTCCGTCGGCGGGAAATGTTCGTTGAAAGCGTTATTCCGCTCGTACACGACACTTACTGCGATTATTTTCATTCGTTTCGAAACGTCACGTCGCGTGACAGTTCTCTTTCCACGCGGTTCAATCGCGAGAGAACTATAACAGTGAAATATAATAATCGTCCACGCTTCGCTGCGATTTAATCCGCAGCTGAGAGAAAAGTAACACGATGTTGCGCGTGCTCACACACCCACACACACATACGCACACATATGCACAAAGAAGTTTCTTTTTACATGCTTCGGGATATACAAACGTTACGACGAAGCGAAGTTATAACTCATGAATATGCGCAGTAGTTTGTCAGATAGCTGTCAAAATTACATATGTATATGTCATTTGTCATAGATTATTGTCATAGATATATCATAGATTCATCTTGTCGCATTTCTGTACGTTCCGAACATGTCAAGAAAAAAAAAAAAAAGAAAACTCGCAACCGTCCTGCGACCGACTGCACGTACACGCAGAGGATTTCTCGCAAAGATATAATCATTCATCAGCTGAGAAAAATACCATGATGGTCCTGTCCGACTAGAATATGCTTGTAATGTTGAAACAATGTTTTCAAAGTAATATGGGAAATTTGGAAAGCGATTCAAACGACACGACTAGTACGTCGCTGCCATGGTGTATATATGAAACACAACGAATATCCGACTTTCTGCTGTTCTCAAAGACCCGCTTGCACAACAGTACTATACGTTACACAATAGTTATACTTCCTGAGATCAAATTTTTTCCCATACTGGCGTTAAAAATAACGAACAATCCAATCCCTACCGTCGAGTATACCGATGTGGGATATTTTTACCTTCCTGGTATTTCCTTCTACTTACATATAGTAAATTTATATAATACAGATTTCATATCCTAGCAGAAAGCATTTTGTACTTGTGTTAAAATTGGTCCTTAATAAAAAATTTCTCGTGTTAAATTTTTAACATATCTGTATGTTAATTTAATATATTGTAGGTCATGTTATTTCAATATTTTGTGTTAATATTCAACATGTGTAAGTGTTAAAATAATAAATTTTATATTTCAGTCTCGATTAACATGTTGTAGATTATGTTACTGAATTAATTTTATTGACGATAAAGATAACGATAAAGATAACGATAAAGGTGATAAAGATAATAATAAATTATGCTATCGTATGCTGCATTATTCAAGAAAAATTCTCGGTGAGTAAGCGCCGATTGCAAAAATATGAGAATGCTTTCCCTGCTGAACCTCGTCATGAAAAAGGAAACGTGATCGATCGCTTCGCGAAAGATGTACACGTTAACGGGACGCCAACAATCGTCGATTTCGTTCTTCGTCCTGTTATAAACCTCCGAACGTCGCGAAGTAACGTTAATATCGTTCTCCGCGCGTTTTCACACCAGTCGTCCATCTTTCACGGAAGACAAGACGCGCGGTCGCAAAATGACGACGGTGTTTCTTCGAGCGCGCAACGCGACCCTTCCTTCCTTCCTTCCTGCCTCCTCCTCCTTCCCACCGGGTTAATCTCGGTCGGAATAATTGCATCCTAGTACGTGATAGATGATGTCACCTCGCCGTTCGTAACCCCGTATTCCATAACTTCGCAATATGGCGCGCGCAACTTGCATCGAAACTCCTCGGGATCCGCGGAGACGATTGTTACATGGCCGAGAAAGGGGGCGCGGCAGACAATCCGGCAAGAGCGATTCGGGAGAATCGCAAATTGGGTTTTCGTACTGTGTGCGTCTCTCTCTCTCTCTCTCTCTCTCGCCACTATTCGGTCTCTGCGAGACATCGAGATCACGGGACTTGGACACGTAGCCCTTTCGACAATACGGATCGCGTTGTGCATCGTGATCTCGGCTATGCGTCAAGCATACAGATTGAACCGGACTTCGGTAACGTTTTGCTCCCCTCTACCCCCTCACGGCGCCGACAAAGACCTATCAAATTTCTCGAGCGAGCGACACGCTTGTTGCAAAATCTAACCGACGACTATAGCAGTTTAGCGGCGGAACTACTCGAGTAACTCTCAGCGAGAACCCGGCCAAAGCCCCGTTCGGAGCACACGCGCCGGTGATAAGAGCGCGATGATAAAACGCAATCGCATCGCCGCATCCATTCCTAAGAGAGACGTAAAGTCGCGGCACGAGATAGGAAAGACCGGTGCTAGTTGGCATATTTTTTATATTTTATTTTTTATACAGCATTTCGTACCTATCTTTAGTATAATTCGTAAGTACAATCCTTCGGCAATAGAGAAAATATATACTGAAAGATTGGAAAGTAAATTTACAGGAAAAATCGGTTTTTCCCTGGAAGATGTCAAGCGTGTCAACTTGTCCCGTTAACAGGGTACATTGGCTGAAATAATAAAGATATGGTTTTGATGCAATTAAATGTTGACGTTGTGGTTTGGTTGTTTTCATTATATTATATACCTCAGGCTATATTAAAACGATGATATGGTTTATTTCATTAATATTGCTATTGTGTAATAATAAAATTCATCCAACTTAGCGATCAGTACTATTGATACATTTACTTTTTTTTCTATATATATTAAATATATGGAAAAGTGCATATCAAATATTTCTTGACACTAATATCTTTATGAAAAATATTAAATATTCCTGAAGTGCCAAAATACCCGAAAGCCAGTTAAATTCTTTCGAGTTACATCTAGCATGATATAAATACATATTGTTGAAAAGTTTGTTGAAGCAAGTTTTCTAACTGTGATAAGAACCAACCATAAAATTCTACATTCAATAATAATACGAATAAACTTACGAGAAATAGTGAGATTTTACATTCGCTGCTAAAAGTGCAATTCAACACCATCATTTCATAACCGTTGCGCATAATGAAATGCAACTTACGTTATACGTCTCAAAGACGGCATTGCACTTCCCACTTGTTTGATTCTGTAATTTACTAGAAAATAGCCGAAATATAAGTAACGTGTCAACTAATTACTCTGTAGCCCCGGTCTCCCCTACATTATATCCGAATGAAACAAACGTTCAGCCAAAGAGATCGATCGATCGAGCGCGTTCTCGCGTTGCAGTTGGTCGCGACCGCATTCCTCTCGCCGAGCGTAACCGCGTTTTCGTCTAAGCGTGTGTTAACTATCCGCAAAAATGCAGTCGTCCCGACAAAACGAGGAAGACGAAGAAGAAGGATAAAACCGCATCTCTCCCCGCGCCAGAGAAAAGGAGAGAGAAAGAGAGAGAAAGAGCTGTACGGCGTGTAATGGACCGCGCGAGGCTCGCGCGCCGTCTCTTTTTCCGCGGGATGTTATTTAGCAGGAAGCACTTATTCACGGGCGCAGTAAAGCGGCCATTATAAGTCTCCGGAGGCAAATAATCGTGGAGCTTACCCCCATATCGCCCGCTTTCATAAATCGAGCCGTGGGAGCGGAGTCGAGGGTGAAAACGAAAGAATAAGAGCTCGAAGATGAAGAGTGAAACGGATCTCGAGGAGACAGGAGAGGGGAAAAAGGTGAAGAGGAGAAGAGGGAGTCAGCGAGGCGAGAACGACTGGCATTCGTTGCGGATGCGAACACGAAGAGGACTGATGAATCCCGAGCGTGTGAGGAGAGGAGAGACGGCGGAGCAACGCCGATAGAGAGATCCGCGGACAAAGGCGCGGGCGAACGATGTTCGTCAAAAGGGGGAACTTGATAATGAGCCTAAGAAGATACGGCGCACTGTAAGGATAAATCCGTGATTCGATAGCGAGCGGAGGGGGGAGGAGAGGGTGGCGAGCGGGAGGAAGAGGATAGCACGATGGGAATCCGTGGAAACGATGGCTGAAGAACAGCCGGAGTCGTCTTCTCCCGAGCTGCTGTACACAACGAAGGCGAAGTGGAATGGGGAGGAAGATAATCTTGCCCGCACTGTTCTCTTGACCTCGGAGCACAAAGGCGCCCAACGAGCTGAAAACCACCGCGGAGCGAGCGAGCGAGCGAATTCTCTCTATCTTTCTCGGCAAGCCACCCCCGGCCGCCGCAGTTTCGCGACGGTACGTAGTTATCAAAAGCGAGTAAACCGGAGGAGAAAATTTCGGCGGCGGCGGCGCGACAACACACGTACCTACACTCGCCGATTTCGCGAAGTATACATGCACCCTGAATCTCAAACGAGGTTTGCAAACTGGATTTTATACCGACGATCTGAATCAGCGGGCTGTCGCGACTACTCGTCGCGGGAATAAATTCAGACAGAGCCATGAGAGCTCTTCAATGGGATAATAATTTCACGTTTCGCTATTGAAAATGAATCCCGAAGAGAAAAGTGGATCGAATGGTTCGGTGTTGCGTGTTTCTGATGCGAGCAATTTTATTTATCAATGTATTAATAATTGATGTTTTAATTAACTCATTTATATTTCGGATAAAATATCAACAAGCTTATACATTCAGAAAAAAGTGCTTACGTTCAAGTAATATCTGTTTGATCCAAGTAAAGGGGTTACTCCAGCAATCTGGCAAATAATTACTAGGAGCAGAAATATAATTGATTAAACATGTAGAATATGATATTTCCCTCGTATAAATAGACATTGATTTGTATGCGTGTTAAATCAATTGTGACAAATATCAAATTCATAATATTGAGAATATCAGAATTCATTTTTTTGGAAAATATTTATTGGAAAAATTTAAATTTAAAACTACTCTTTATTGGAAAAGAAATATTATATAATTTGGTGTGGGGAAAAAAAGTTTCGCTGGAACAGCACATTTTTTGATAATATAGTGGCAACAAAAAATTTGTTACACGGAAAAAATAATTTTGCTCTTGTAGCAAAACGTCATTGCGACAGCGATAAAATTTAGTTTAACTAAATAATTTTGCTGTCCATATATCCAACAAATAGCAATTAATATTCTTAATCAGTCTTCCTGCTGTCCAAATAAATCTCTTTACTGTCCAAATAAATCTTTTTTGCTGTCATTATATTAACAATCAATTTCCAGAATTTAGAATAATTTTATATTAAGTAATTTACAATTTATTGTTTTATTGTACATTTACAGTTTATTACATTCAAGTAAATATTTGCTACGAGCTATTAAAATGCATTTAAATCGCTAAAAATATTACTTGATTTGAGAGATTGATAAATACTTATGTTTATCCGATTGTAGCACTTTCTTTTTCTATGTGACTTTGATACATATATAGTCTATTCATGAAAAATGATTATTATTACTATTATTATTATTGCCATTGTTAAAAAGAAACCAGAAATTTAGCACTTCGATATTGACGAGATTAATACGCAAATTATTGATCGACGTTCCACACCGTCCGTGTACAAAGTACTCCGTCTCTCTCGCTTTCCTCCGGAACGGATCGAAGGGAAAATCTACGTTATTTTTCTCGTCAACGACATTTCTCCGCCTTCACGAGCCGATCGTCCATATTCCATCTAACGAAATTTTTTGTTCGCTCCCCCCCCCCCCCCCCCCCCCC
>NW_014554239.1:700592-710438 GCF_001313825.1 Dinoponera quadriceps
CCCCCCCGCCTCGCCATCGCGACGGTAGAATTCGCGATCGCCTGATCCAATTGCAGCCGAGCAGCCGTCCTCCCGGCGAGTTTCGATTTCTCGTCGGCTCGGCTCGCCGGCACATAAAACGGAAGTTTCATCTCGGTCCCTTCCTGCTGTCGCTGCCGGCGTACCTTAAAATTTTAAACGGATCGCCCGGGATCCGAAGGAATCCGAGGGAAAAGAGACACCGTTCATGCAACTTTATCGACGATGAAAGGACGACCCTGACCTCACGCCCGGCCGTGACAACCGACGCTCCGGCTCGCCATGGACCCCAGGAGATTCCATTTCCCTCGTTCTCAAGTCCCCAAGTGTGCGCGCGCGCCATCGCATTCTTCCCTCTCTCGCCGAAACGGGAAGAGAAGAGTATTCACCGCGTACCGAATTCGCTGTGCGAACTATCGAGATAGAGTCCCGCGTAACCCACGATCCGCACGCGATAAATCTTCCCGCGGAAAAACGTCGCGGAATAGATCCGTCTGAGATCTCCGGGCGGGCGCGTAGCCCAGATAGATCGACTATCGCGAACAGACGGCGCGAGTCGCGCGCGAGTCTCGATAAAAAGAACACGTCATTCTGATTTATGAGAAGAGACGGAGATCGCGCGACGTAGGAGAGTGAAATCTGTTGTTTAACACGCGCCCGTGGTTCAACGTACCTGCGCGGTAACTGAATAAACTGTCGGGAATTCACCAAAGTTCACTACCGCGGAGAGAAAGAGAGAGAGAGAGAGACGAACGGCCGATATAGATATTCGTTCGTGGGAACCGCGAAGCGTCGCGTTATTATTACCGATGGTCATCAATGTCAATACGACTGTCAGACAGTAATGGCAAGAGAGAACGAAAGGGAAACCTCTCTCTGGGATGGGTCTAGGGAACTCTCGGTATAACGTGGATAACGACGATTATCGACAGCTGTCGTTGACGTCTAGATTCTAACATCCGCCGGTATATCGAGTATCGCGAATGCGGAGCGGAAGTCGTGCGGTTCGATCGAAATAAAAGAAAGGAAAAAAAAAACAAGAGAGAGAGAAAGAGAAAATAGGATAGAGTATATTTCGCTGTGGAGTAAACCCCTTGAGCAATAAGTACATAATAATAATAAAGCAGTACATAAAATTAAAGCAGCTACAGAATCAATTGATACAAGGTAAACGATACTCGGGCACTAACTGTTAAACACAAAAGAGGTTCTAAGTAAGCTGTATAATCATAGGGACATGTTTGTAAGAAATGAAGCGCAAGAACGGTTCTAAATAATTGCGAGTTCGAGATGTACATACTTACAAATGCAAAAATTTAACGCATTAATTAATTGAGACCGAGATAAAATCAAGCATGATGTGGAACAATACGCAGTGTGAAAATAATATCAAATATAACTTAGAGAGTTAGAGTTTTGAGAGAGGGGGAGAGAGAGAGGGGGGGGGGGAGAGAAGGAAAAACGCTAAAGTTCTAATTTATTCAGCAAAAGGAAGTAAAATTATATCGGGGGAGAAAATGAAATCTCTGTCGGCCGTGCACGCGCACGGATTTTGGAACGGTTTTCGTGGGCGTGACGTAACGTGGACGCGACGATCGATACGAGATAAAACGCGGAGTCCGGCTGTTACAATCGACCGTTTACGATACGAACTTAATAAAATTTGATTATTAATCGTCATTATTGTATCGTACCGTACCGATATCTGCTTTAGCTCGACCAAATAAACGTAACGATATAATATTGAGTGTAAATACGGCCGTACGCGCACACGCACGCCAGGCGCGCGCGCAAATATATATACGCACAAAGATATACGCACGCATTGGAGCAGGGAGCGATGTGAAATTTGTCGCGCGCGGATTAATTTTAAAGGGTTAACCCGCGTGTCGGCCGCCGATCTCGCTCGTGCGGCGGACAAACGCGCTCCGTTAACATCCCGATAACGCCCGTAATTCGGCGGCCTGTATGACAATGTAAAGTACAAAGGTTGACATCGTCCGGCGTGTAATCCGCGCTATTTTCGCTCCGCGGGCTGAATTGAAATTCGTTTAAATTCCCCGGGCCATTATTCGCGGCGTGTAATTTTATTCATCGATCCGGGCCGAATAATCGCGCAAAACGCGCCGACGAAGCCGCCGCCGACGGCGGGCCTTTCACGCTCGCCTTTTTTCATAGCGCCGAATCATAGTCCCTCTTCGTCCGCATTTCCCGATAGTATATACGCACACAAAACTTGAAACCGTTATTTTAATTTTCGGCTGTCGGCCACATTTTTGTCTACTCAACGATCGGTTGCGATACCGCGGAAATATCGCGCCGGTGAACTAAAAGGTGCGCGCGGAATTTATTGTGCAAAGTGGTCGCGTCGAAATATAATTTCGGTGGCGTTTAATTCGCGATACGATAAAAACCAACAGGCAGCGTAACTTTAGGCCGCGGTGGCGCTACCGTGCGATATCGTTGGAACGCGTGCGGCTGCAGTGGCGCTGAAACACACGTCGTGTTACGCCGCGGCGTTATCGTTAGCGCAAAACCGCGGCGCGTTCGTTATCTTTCGATACGCGAGCCGGTTTTGGCGAATGGATTCCTTTTAATTGCGAAAGCGCGCGCAAGTACGGCCACGCCGGATACCACGCGAGCTCAGCGCGACGAGGCGCGGCGCGTTATTGAGAGAAATTTGCCGGGCGAACGTATATTTTTATTGTTATTATTATTATTATTATTAAAGGAAAATGTGATATTATTGGTTCCCCATTTACATTTTGCATAATAACTTTGTTAATAAAAGAACACAGGTGGTATTATGACTCCTCATTTACATTCTGTACAATATCTGTCAACGATCAATATTTTAAATTGAGAACTGTACGATTACATTTGTCAAAGTGTCGTTCAATCGATTTTACGCCCAAAGTTATAAGATATTTATTACACAAACACATTACGTTATTTACTAAAAAAATATGTCGATACTGTCGAAATGGGACAGGGATAATAATGTGATTCCCTACTAAATTAGATTTAAAAAATTGGTTTTATTTAAAAAAAAACACAGCATTCTGCTACAAATTTATATATTTATTCAAAATAGAACAGAAATAGAATGGAATGAACAACAATAAATATAACTATGAACTTTCAATGTGGATACTGACTTACTTGTTAAAATATAGATATAAACTGTTAAAAGAAGTCTCTACAAAATTCTACTCGTAGAAATTTCTACGATTAGACACTTGAAACTTAACTTGAATTATTGACTTATCGACTATTTCGACATGAAAACTTCGAGAAAGAGGCTGTAATTAAATCTATTAGCCGTAAAGTCATATGAAAAAATTGTTAATCTTCATTTTCAATTTATTTTTTCACAAGAATTATCCCCTTCACGGTTGTACCACAAGGGCCACCCTGTATACTCATTCTGTACACGGGGTGAAAACCAATCGCTGATATCAGGCCCAACCGCAATGAAAGGGCGCACAAGCGGAGCGTTTCTCTCGATGCGTTTTAAAATTTCCTCACGAGCCCGATAAAACAGCGCAATTACACAACGCCGGATATCGCGATGTATCGTGAGATTTCGCGGGATCGGGACAATTAAGAAACGATTACGCGTTGCCGGGCCGTAATTTTTTTTCACAGAGACCTTCCCCCTCGTATGTTAATTGTGCGCAATTTCGTCACGACGGCCGCTCTCGTCGAATGGAGGGGGTGGCCCCTATTGTATTTAATCAAATTGCGCCGCAGCAATAACAACGGCCATATTGTTGTATTTTTCATGCGCGCGACTCTATCTTTTGCGGAATATTACCGCCGCCGCCCTCCTCTCAGACGCCCTTTCCGAGTTACGTTAATTGCGAGCCTGTTATTACTCCTGCAATTCCGCTCGCTCTCATCGATATTGCACCCTTTGTATTAATCAAACGACGGATTGCAATAACGGATTGAAACCGAGCGACGCATAACTACGTCGTTAGCCGTCCGGCAAATGGCCCTATCGCGGGGGCGTCACAACTAATGTAAAAGCGCGACGAGACGCGCGCGCTGCTTGTAGACGCAGGCGACGGCCGGTGCGGCTTATTAATTGGCAGGCATGACCGCAATGCCGAAAAGCGGCTAATTGCGCACTCGCTCTTCGAGCGGATTTACATACCGGCATTCTTATTCCGCTCACGCGACTCCCGATTTATCCGGACGACACTCCGTGTTTCGGGAATTTCCGACGTTCGCGGAAAGAAAATTTCGTATTTGGAAAAGTTCAACACATTTCGCGTGTCCCAAATGGTCCGCATAAATTCTTGTATTGATTTAGTGCAAAGTGCGCTGTTAAAACATTTATTCAAAATAATAGCGTTTCTGCTGGTAAATTTATGTTTTAATTTTTTCAATATGTTGGCTCCGAGGAAACAATATGCTGAAATTGAGTGGCCAACAAGAGCTGAAGCACAGTTGCTACCATTTAATTTCTTTATGTTAAAAATCTTATTACAATAAATTGTATAATCTTGAAGATTTTCGTAATGCCAATGTGTTAGCTATAAAATAGTTATGATATTTTATATTTACTACAGAATCGGTTATAATACGTTATACACATTAAACATATAATATAACACGTTATGATATTAGGTGAGTAAATTATGAATAATTTGGTGCCTTTTTAAATTTATTTCTATATATATATGGCCCTTCAGATTTTTATCTGTTTCGGTCGTTGCAACATTATTTTATTGACACGGATTATAAAACAATAGAAGACATTCGGAAATCTACCGACGACTTTATTGATTCAAAATCGTCAAATTTCAATCGCACAATGGAATTCGATAGCTGCCTGATAGATAGTATAAAGTTATTGATAATAGTGGAAATTACTTCGTTAATTAAAATTACTTTGTATTAATAAACCAATCTTGGTGTTTGTCTATGAAAGCGCGGAATTAATGAATAATAAATAAGTAATTTACACATCTAATATATATTAGAATTGTTTTGATATTGAATAGTACATAATATAATTGTTGATATAAGTATGATATGGATTTGATGATGATATAAACCGTTAGTTGTGAATATATTAGTGAAATATATCAGTTGTAATGTATTTCACAGATATTCATTCGCTAAATCTCATACTTGAAATTATTGCAATACTATTATGAAAAGTGGATTCAGAATGTCTTTTCATAATTATGCGCTATTAAATATATCAATTTGGTTATTAATTTGCATAACTTGATTACGTAAAAAAACCGCAGCCAAATTATCAAATTAAATATGTTTTCTGACATTGTGAACATGTTGAAAAGTAACACAAATATTATGTCAAAAATTAACACAAAATTAATATATGTAATGTTAGTCAATACTGAAATATACAATGTTTTACATTAACACTTACAGGTGTTACTTTATCAATTACGAATATCATTCACGAATATCGACTTGAATATCGAGAAACTCAACACAAAATATGTTAAAATAGCATAAATATAATATGATAAATTAACACACAAATATGTTAAAAACATAACACACATTTTTCAACAAGGACCGATTTTAACAAAAGTACAAAATATTTTTTACTTTGTGTACAATAGCAGCGGATGCGAAAGATCATCTCTCTCTCTCAAAAGCCCGACAGACAGCAAAGCTCTGTAAATGTATAGCCGAATATTAATTAAAAAAAAAAACACATAATTCGCGCGTCTCCTCGAAGAATATCGTTCTCGTACACGAAGCATTCTCTTTGCACGCGAGTAGTATTGCTTTCGCAGTTAATATACTTCAGTCTCCATTTAGATTTACGATAACGAAACGGAGAGGAAACGGAGACGAGCGGCGCGTAAACCTGTGCGTATCGACGCGAGCGAGCGAGCGTCCCTGCTTGCGTTGTCGCGCAAATAGAAATTAAAATCGTCATTCGACACGCACGCACGCACGCACGTGACATTGCGGTGCGATAACGCATACAGCGAAGGCGCGCGTTCTTTCGGGCGAACCGTCGAGAGAGAGTACCGTAAATCGGCGGTGCGCGCGTTGTGCGTGTTTGTCACGCATCCGTGACTTTACGGTGGCGCGAATCCGTTCGTGCGCAAGTCAGAAGTCTTCCCTCCTTTCCCATTTCTCTCCTTCCATCCGCCCCCTCTCTCTCTCTCTTTCACTCTCTTTCTCACCCTCTGTTTCTCTCTGTCTAAATTGGTATTTCACAGTCTCTCGTTCGAATCACTTCCGCTCACATCCGCTCGCCACCTCAGCTCGCTCGCGCGCGCCGCCAGGCGTCACACGACGGGACGTGAAATCGATGAGCGGACAAATGAAAGTGCTCCGAGGTAGTAAAATATATGACAAGCCGCGGAAAGCGTGGCGAATGCGTGCGTCGCCCCCCACCACCATGCCATGAATCACACACGTCAACGAGTAATGAGACGAAGATTAGAAATTGAGGCAACAATATGCACACATCGTGTGTGTGTGTGTGTGTGTGTGAATATCACTCCATTAAACAGCCGTAAATCTCTCGTGCGTGTTACTAGCGCTGTGCGCCGAATTAATATTCAAAATACGTACGGAGAGGTGCGTCGCGCGCGTTTTCGTAATCAGAATTGCACGCAACGTCCACCCTTTGCTCGCGCATCGCCCGTCGTTTTTGTTTCGCCTTGAAAAAATTCCGTGCGAGATTGGAAACAATAGTCGCTCCCCGGCGAGCGGAATTCTCTCTTTTATTTTCGGCATTTAACCGCATTTCGCATACATATATACATATATATATATATATATATATATATATCGGGACGCGTGTAACGCGGGGACTTTTCCAATTTCGCGTGAGGCACAGGTAGCGAGCGAACGGAGGGACGGAACACACGTCGAAGAATGATGAATTAGTAATACGTAGACGGACCGTACGCAAGGTAAATTCATTGGTGGCGGTCGTTCTTTTGTGATGCATGAGATTTCCACGATCCGCGAATAATGGAATGGGGAATAAAGTGCGAACAATTCCGTCACTCTCGGGTCACTCAGGCCGTCATGGTATTCCCGTGAAAAGAACCCCCCGCACGCACACACACACACAGCCCTACCTCCCGTCGTTCCTGTCACGACTTCACGCTCGGAAAGTACTCTCAATTTGAATCCTTCCGCACGAAACGAGAGAGGCGGTAATTTAAATTTGAGATTAGAGCGATTTAGATTTTCTATTTTCGTCCGCTCTTTCTTTCTCCTGTTTTTTTTTTTTTTTCGCTAGAGCGGCTCGTGACAAAGCAGTCGAGATGTCGCAGAGCGGCCGTGCTTCGAGGCGGATATTTCCCGCGTGACTCGAAAAGAAACAAAAAGTGGAAAGCGGGCGCGCAAAAGTTCGTATCGTATAATACAATTATTATTATTTGCTAAAATATATTAATAATACGCTGGCGAGGAACTATATTAATGTCGTTATTGTTATAACGTAATTCGTATTATACATGTATCATTCACACTCAATTTAAATCCAATATTCGAGTATTATCATTAACGTATTTAAATATAAATATAATTATGATAACGTATCTCCGTCGGATATGGCACTAATTACGTCATAATTGTATGGAAATACGATTCTGTGAAACAGAGCTATCTCGTTGCGATTAGAATTACATTTTCATATTCTATTGCATTCTCCGCCCGTGAGAGTAACATGACGGCGAAATATACCGAGTTTTTTATTCGCGAGAAAAGAAGCAGGTATAGAGACATACACATGTGCGGTATAATGTAAATCGTCATTAGTGACGCGTGTAATTATTCATTCGATTCGAGTACACACACACATATACACACACACACGGCTGCGCTTTGATCGCGCGTGACATCGTGTCACCCGTCAAGGCGAATTGAAAATTAATTAACGGTCATTTCAATTATATAGCCCGGCTTGCGAAACGTAATTGAATAAATCTAATTACCGGAAGATTCCGAGTATAGTTCAGCCGGACCACCTGCGTCGTAAAATCACCGCCAGGATTATAATCAAGCCGTGTCATAAAATCGATCGGTACTAACGTGTCACGCGGATCGGGACGGAAAATTAATATACCGCGTTCTCGCGGTGTCACTGCCGTAAATACGTATAACGGTCCCGGGAATTAAGTGCGAAACGTGATGACAGATGCTTCGGTGTGAACCAGTTACCGTAAACTTCTCTTCCAGTTGTCGTCGAACGACGCCGGACGGATTAGCGTAAAGAGGAATCCCTAAATCGATCGCGAGTCAACGATCGAATCCTTCGTGAGACCGGCGAGCGGGTCGCGAGCGAGAAAACGCAAATTCACCCGTCGTAAAGGGGGACACGACTTTCACGAGAAGAGAGGGGTTCGAGTTAGCGCGTATTAATATTATTATTATTTCAGGCGCCGCCATTTGTGCGTCAACATTATCTCATAAGCGTGCGCGCGCTCGAAATTTACACTCGCCATTAGAAGACCACGTACGAAAAACTGCTGTAAGCGGGCACCCATAAAAACGGACCGTAACATGCGTATAATGCACGCGTTCCGGTGAACAAGAAGCATTCGCAATTAGAGGTGAATAATTAAAGGGTCGTTAGTCTCGCCAAGTATAACTCGAAGCCCCGCGCGCGAGCAGCGGAAATAAAGTCCAGAATTTTCAAGGCCGGCCGACGTAGGTTGAGCGAGGAGCGCGATCGATCGCGCGCGCGTTCCTCTCTTCGTGTTTCTACGTCGCTCTATCGAGGAGTACATAAATAACCGTGCGATAAGCGCCACATGCTCGTGCATAATTATCGGTACAGATGAGCAAATATTACGAGAGTATGCGATCGCAATTTGGGATAGCAGGAGGGGGNGGGGAGGGGGAAGAGTGCGGAAGATCAGAAATAATCGCTTGATTTAGGTAGATACTGTATGATGTTGCGGATTAACACGTTACGAAATTTATCGACGTGATTACACGATTACGCGCGACGAGGATGAAACCCGCGACGGTAAATTGAACGCGCGCAGCGCGAAAAAAATTCCGACGCGAGAATATTCCCCGCCGGACACACCGGGCGGATTCGCGACGCGCGCGCGTGTCGCGTCAAATTTCTGTGAAACGTAATTTCGATTTTTTCTTTCTTTTTTTTTTACAAGCGCGTCGCACGCGCGCAAATAATTCGAATTCCACATCGCGCTAATTTCCGGATTCCTAATAACCGGACACAGTATGTTGCATGCAAAAATTGCCGCGCGCCCCTTTGAAAGCGAGGCGGCCCCTTTGATGCTGCGCGTCGCGCGCGTATCGCGTAATCCAAATGTTCGCGCGTACACACACGGGGCGGACGCCCGTGAGTGAAAAATCTCGCTCCGTGAATTTCGAACCGAAAACGCCGGAAACGTACACATCAAAAGCGTCAGAGGGTGTTCGATTTTGCATAGGGAGAGAGAGAGAGAGAGAGAGAGAGAGTAGCGCAAAAATATTATCGTTTACCATCGCTTATCATCGCGCGAAAAGACGAGGAGAAAGAGACAGAGGAAAGGGGAAGGGGGGAGGGAGAGTGAGACAGAGAGTGAGAGTGAATTAGTGGATATCGCGAGAGCAAAAAATATACAATTCGCAAATATTCCGTGCGCAGGACAATAATTAATTACCATATTGGAACGTTGTAAATTCGCGCCCCCGTTAAGCGAGGAATTATTACAATTGCCGGGTGAAACGAGTTAGAAACTTTTCCATCGCAGCGAGGTCGAAGTGACACGCGATGGAAATGGATCGAGCGAAACGAAGAAACGGCTGGCCACGTTGATCCAATGGACAACTTTAATTACACAACGAGAGGGGGGG
>NW_014554239.1:710445-755038 GCF_001313825.1 Dinoponera quadriceps
GAGAAAGTCGAGACGAACCCGAGTCGAAATTTCGGCCCTGTGTTAAATCTTTTAATTTTACAACACAGGAGGAGCTAAGATAGTAAAATAGGTTAAATTTCTATTCTAATAATATTATAAGCCCTACTTTGGCCCTGATGATGTCTTGAATTTCCGTTTTCGTTGTTTTAGCGTTAAAATAAGATGATGAAGGTGACGTTAAAATTCAATCTGTAGAATTAAAGGTTCAAAAAAGAAGTTAAAAAAAGTAGCAATATCGTCAAAGTAGGTATTTATTAGTATATAGGCCGTCTAAGTAGACACGAACTATCCTTGAGAGAGTCAGAGTAACATCATAATTTCAACTCGGGAATGTTCTCATGTATACATGTATGTGTGTGTGTCTATAGAGATATCTACGACGACGTGGGCATCATTATCGGTAAGTTCGGTGTACGAATCCGTCATACCTCTCTCCGAATTAGCATAACGATTCTTTCGGCGCCCATGCATTTTTCATACGCTCGTTCGCCGCTTAACTTTTTCGTTCTCTTACCAAGTAAAATTAAAATACATATTGTTACAAGGGTTTGTGAGGTCGTTGATTACAAATTTGAAGTTGAAATAGCAATATTCAAAATGGCGGGTCCAATATAGCCAATGCAGCAAGAGAAATTTAGACAAATTTTAATATACATTGTTTATGTATGGCATTCAAAGTTTCTCATTATAAATCTGAAGTTAAAATTCTACTAAACTAAATTTAAAATGGCGGATGCGGAAGAGAGATTTAGTTAAGTTTGGATAGAAATTACTTATATAAGGTTTTCGAGGTCGCTAATTGCAAAACTGAATTTGTTATTAAAGAATTTAGTATGAAGGATCAAGTATCGAAATTATCAAATATATAATAAAGAATCCATTGTAGCACATAAACAAAACGCAGTGAAAATACAATTACTAAACTCGAAATTGTAAACTCGGCGTTGCCATTTCTGCATTTCAGCACACATCGTCATGAAAAACGAACTAATGTGACTTGCATAGAGCATAATATTCCTCTTTACATCGATAAGTGTTTCGATAATTTCAAAGGAAGTAAATGTTAAATAGATACATATGTAGATTTTGACATTGACAATATAAGATATAGGAAGAATTATAAAATAATTTCCAAGTGGTAGTTTTCTAAGTAAGTGCTAAGCGAACTAGGTCATTATAAGAAGACTTAACGCGCCTATAACGAATCTCCTCAGGTGATGTGAAAGTTCGTTACAAGCTATTATTTTATTCTTAGGAAAAAAACGATTACCAATAAAAATACCAATGTGCGAATTCCAATTCATAATCAATGACCTAGAAAATTCCCATGATTCTAATTTATATAAATCTTCATAAATTTTCTTTCTCACATCCGTATATTGGATGTGCCATTTTGAATTTTGTAACTTTAATATGAGATTCATAATCAAAATCCTCAAAAACCTATAAATAATTATTTTCGCGGAAAACTATCATTCCCTGCCTTCATATTTTCATATTTTCTAGTGAAAACTAACCATTTTATTAACTATTATATTAACATTATACATATGTTTAATAATTTCTTTAGTAAAGGAGGATTGGATAATACCAGTCAGTGGATACTACCGGTCACCTCTATATCTCGGCTGTAGTCGGTTTACGAATTGAATTTTGCAAATGTTCGTAGAAAGTCGAAAACACTGATATTTTAACATTGACAGCTGATTCACAGCTGAGCTATTGCGAAAAGTTTGTCCTGTCGTTTTCTGACGTAAGGATTGTTGTTAAGAAACTTGTGTGGTAAATCGGCACATTTATTCATGCCGAATTATTGCACCATTTCCTGCAATGTCACTCCAACCTTCTAACATACGGTAGGAATATTGATTTTCCGAATTGATAGCTCAGTACAACCATGGTTAATCTATTTGTGAAAACATGTAATTTGGATGATATCCACCGCGTCAGACAGATCCTGAATCTGACATTTCTTACCAATTTTGCGAGAATTTCCGTTTAGGTGACCGCCATCATCCCGTTTCACCCTAATAGAATAATAGCCTTCTTTAATTCAGTGAGTCAAACTGGTTCATATGCTGATATTTGTGAAAGTTATAATTATTTTGTAAGCGGTACATTCATATATCGGAGGCACAAAAGGGTTACGAAAAGAGAAAGAGAGAGAGAGAGAGCGCGCGAATCTTTCTCGATGTATTCGCGAGATCTCGGCACGGTTTGCCATAGCTCGCGGACACACAGCCCGAGCTGGAAAATAGTTGCCCCGCTTTGCCGGACGTATAATGATTCTTCGCACGATGAATTCCGCGAGGACAAAAGCCGACGTACCTTATCTCGGTCGCGTTATCGCGTCACCACCGAGGAGGAAAATTATAATATTTGTGGAAACCAGTGGAAACAGCGCCAAACGCGCGGTCGTGTGTCGGCCAGAGCGGGCGCTGCCCGTCGTTGTTCGCCGCTTCTCCGACAGCGATAGCTCATTGTGCCGCGCGACTACGCGCGGCTAAATCTAGCGGCCGTCCGCGAGACAGATGCGCGCCTAGTGGCACCGTTACGTCACCCAACGTCTCCCTTATCGCCAGCCTCGATGTTGCTATCTGTTGCTCGCCGTCAACCTAGATGCGTGTTTTATTATCATAGATAGCGCAATCAGGTGAAGTTCTCTCCTGGCCGAGAATTCGATCAGCGCACCGATACGATTACAAGGACGACTATCTTCCGGAAACACGGTTATCCGCGAATGGCGATCGGCGATCGGGCGAGCGCCTTGAAGTACTCGTGGTGGTACCAGATCCTGAGGAACCGGGACGCTCCTTAGCGAGCGAGAAATGGGAGGGGGGGGGGAGGGAGGATACCCGATCGCGAAACGGCCGTATCCGCGTATCCCCGATAATTATGCTCGCCTTGTTAAGCGGCAGATGCTGAGTCGGATTATCGGCGAAAACTTCGACCTGCCACGCACGCCGGGAATATGCATTCGCGAGAAAGCGAGTGAAGCGGTGGGAGGGGGCGGGGGAGAGGGGGGAGCGATCCCGAAGATTTCCAAACAGGCGCGACTGTCTAAGATCTCCGATTCCTCGATAAAGATGAAAGTTCCGATTAGAGGCGGGCAAATCGTTCGAAAGTTTCCTCGAGCTCGCGGAAACTCTGAGATCGCTGAATATATCGCGTGAATGGTGAGTTCGCGTCGCGAGAACGTCGTCGAGGGTCGCTTTAACGCTCGGGAGAGCATTTACCGAGTAAAATCGAAATTGTCGTTAACCCGGGGGAGAAAGAGAGAGAGAGAGAGAGAGAAACGGGCTCTCGTCGAATGGAGTACAGTGTTGGATCGGCTCATCGGATATGTAATCGAGAATCCGAGGGAGGGAAGGAGAGAGAGAGTGTACATACGAGTGTACGCGCATGATGATTAAATAAATTAGACACTGCTCGCGGAGAACGGCGAACAATCCGAGCTCATCGCGGATTATCCGACCGCCATTGACAAGCCCTATCGCGAAAGTTTACAGCGTGATTCGCCCCAGTTTCGCGTATATATATTCGTATATATTAATATAGACAAACGAGAGTTGGGGAGGGGGGGNGGGGGGGGGGGGGGGGGCGAGGGCGCGGAGCGTGAATTCGCCCTTCGTTCTAATTCCGAGCTTAATCCAATCTGCATGCAATTGTCAACGAGAGAGTACGCCACTGTGGAGGAGCACTTGATTTTAATTAAATCCAATGCAGATTAAATCTACGCCGTAAACGTGCCGCGGGTAGGGACAGATTAGAAGCTCACCTTGTTCCCGCGAATTAATAACGACCGGTTGCAGCGTGCGCGCGAACGTTCGCTCGTTTCCCGAAACTCCGTGTCTGCTACAATACGTAAGATCAATTGTGCGATTGGCGATAATCAATTTTCCAGCCGATTAATCGACGTCTTTGTCGTTGCGAAGGGCCCCGAGACACGACCGTTGAATCAAATATATCGTGTCACTCTCGAAATCGCGAATATTCAACCGACACGCCTTGAGTAACGATACATCGTTCGACGATCCTGCCACTCTAACTTGGTCAAATGAAAAACGTACACCGAGAGAAAATACAGTTATTAGGTAAAAACGTTCCTTCGCGGCTTTCGCTGCCAATGACTCGTTTGTTTTTTATAGTGGTTAGCAGAGCTCGATTTTTTATGAGCGTCGTAAGGCACAGATATGCGTTAGTCGATCGTTGCGCTCTAACTTGACGCGTTTACACTTTTTCCGTAGTTAGTTTAATTTCTATTATGAAAAATCGCGCGAATTTTTTTAGTCGACATTTTCGATGTCAACCATAATCACTTTATAGTTTTAACTAGAAAAACAGCAGTAAAATAGCATTAGCATCCTTTAACGTAAGATGGCTAAATATTCGAGAAAGATCGAAGTTATTACGATCGTGCCCACTTGGTCACATTCCGCTACGAATTTTAATCGGGATCCGGATTCGACTCCAATTCAAGGATCCAGATTCGACTCTTCGACTTCGGATTCAAATCCGTCTTCAACTTCAGATCCGAATTTGAAGCGTCACATTTATCCACTATCCGAATAATCAAATACCCGGATAGTGTCAGATCCGAACGGATACAGGAGCCTTTTTACCGAATCCAATAAGTTAAGTCAATCGTTCGAAATAATACCGAGATTTTTTGATATATGAGGGGGAGAGAGGGAGAGAAAGAAAGATGCGTTTATTAACATCCATTATCTAAGGATGAAAAAACAATCGTGTATAAATTAATTTGCAAAGTGTGAGTTAAAGATATACAAAGAGAAAGAAACAAGATGCAGAGAAAGAGAGAGAGAGAGAGGATACATCTCTCGAAAATAAAAATTCCACGTCGATTTTCTTCATAACTTTTTAATTTTATCTGATAGCGATACATTCTTCATGAATCAAGCTATACATTAATCGCGGCGATGATCGATTCTCGCAAAAATAGTGCGATTTCTTCATCTTCCAATGTAACGTCGTTGGGTAATTTTAGATACGAAATGTAATATCCGTTCGGACCGTAGCGACTCGTCTTCTCTCGTTCCTCATGAAAGAGCCGTCTTACCCGAACATGAAAATAACGCCGCGCCGTTAAAAACCGAGACACGCGGGTCCGCGGGAACGCAAGCACGAAAAACGATATCTCATTTAACTCCGACGTCGCGTTGCGATTTCTTGTTAATTACCGCCGGTATCGCGCGAGCGTGCGAGCGTGTTTTTGCAATTACGTCGCTCTCGCGCGACCGTAGAGTCCGAGTTTTAAGAATACCGTGTAATTCGAACGACGTGCCGACTCCCGAAGGATTCGCGCGCAGCACCGCCCGTTTCTCTCTCTCTCTCTCTTTCTCTCTCCCTGCTCCGCCTCGTGACACGTACGTTTTTACCGAACGCGGAAAAGATCTACCAGCTAAAGATCCTTCACACGGCCGGCACGAACCGAGTTACAAGCGTTAAGGCCGCGCGCCGTGTCCGACCGTGAACAGTAATGGAACTTGGAACAATTGGAACGTCTCAAGAAGTGACTTGACGCTGGACGCTCTCCAACTTGGGAGTCCTCGGTCGATAACTTGTCCTGCTCGGAAACGTGACCACGTTTGGTGGTCCAGGGCGGACATTATATTAAACGATCGTCGAGTCGCTCGGATTTGCTCGGGCGGCCAATTAAGGAGGGGGGGGCTGCCGGTGAGATATCTCGCGATTCGTTATCGCGTCGTAAACCGTATCGTTTGTTCAAATACACGATACACCCGGGAATCCACGACACTGTCGAAAAAAAGTGATTTCAACGCAACCTCGCGAGTCTGAAAATGATATCGGGTATATGCTATGATTATGTACGAGTGACAAGGTTGTTTCTCGTCTGACTTGCTCCCGTCGAGCGTCCGTAAGAAATAAACCCGGGCGATAGAGCGACCAAAAAGTCCAAAGGTTCTTCTTTCTCTCGAAGCAACGCTACCGAAATATCGCGCGTATTAATTAATTGCGTTAAAACATTCTGCTACATTCCCATGCAGCACAAATGTTCAAAAGATATCCCAGATTCGACATAGAGATATCCACCCAGAAAAAAATAGTTTTGCTGGCACAGGAAATTGTTAATTACTATAGGGACAACAAACAAATTTGTTACGTAGAAAAAGTAATTTTACTATTGTAGTCAAATTGTTGTTGTGACAGCGATAAAATTTAGTTGGCATAATTAAATTATTTTGCTATATATCCAGCAAATAGCAATGAATCTTTCTAACAAATCTTTTTACTCTCCAAACAAATCTTTCTACTGGCTAAACAAACGTTTTTGCTGTTCCAATAATTACTAACAATTCGATGTGTCAGCAGAATATTTATACGAACATCTCTCTGGGGCGTCTCTAGGATGTATTTCAAACATTTATGCTTTATGGAATAGATTTAGAACGGAAGTCAATATTTTTTTTTAATTTATGGATATTATAATATGACTTAGACGATGTGACATTTAGTCGATAAAATCTGCGAGTCTGACATATTTTTAGCTTAATAATATTTCATTTATTGCATGACGAGTTTGTCGATGAGCCGATTGGCTGTTGGGCAGAATATTTTTGAAGTCCCTATATTTTCCGGGCAGCTTAGAAATCCCTTATCCGACGGCAAATCGATGCATGTAACAAACTCGTCGTAAGACAAATGAAATATTAAGCTGATAGAGAATTCATACTGCTCCCGACGTCCGATGTGCAGTCGTGGAAAGTTGTCGCATTTTTTTTTCATGTCCAGTAGGAAAATTTGTTTTTTTTTTAATAATGCCCAGGAGATACATTTTTCTATTGGATATGAAACGCGTTTCGGGACTTGTCAAAAAAAAAAAATTTGACAACCTTTCTGTCCACCATTGCACACCAGGCCAGCATTGATCTCTTATCACTTATTTTAAATATCGTAGAGTCACCTAGATATTTTCAATTATACGCCTCGTATCTGAATATTTGTGCGTCGTGATTGTGGATTATTCGAGGAAACAACAAAAGTATTTCAAATGTTATTCAAACACAACGGTATTTATAACATAAAATTATGAAGAAAGAAGCAACATGTGCAATATCACTATTATTTTATCAAATAATTGACAGTTATAGATACACGAATATACAGACATGATGCATATGATTGAAAATGATTGAAAATTTAACTCTATATCTAGTAGAATAATTCACCTTCAGATACCATACGGATCGTTTCATTGGCTACAATTCATCTGAAGGTAAATTTAAGACAGTCTTAAGTATAAGATCTGACTATGAATACTGGCCCAATATCTAGTGCGTGTTAAAAAATCAGTTCTGGTCTGTGTACAGTGTCTGACATTCAACAATGCCCGTGTCGCACTACGGATTAGGATTGAGATTGGATTGAAATTTGACCAGATCAGAACAAAGTTCATTAAACTCGAGTTTAATTCAAACTTTCTCTAATTAGTCAATTTTCAGTCCAATCTCAGTCTTAATCCATAGTGTGACACAGGTTTAAGAGAATCTGTTTTCCAGGGACAAAAATGTCACTGGTTAAAAATTCTAGGAAACAAACTATATTATTGTATTATTGGATTATTGCATTGGATTATTGGATTATTGCACGTTGGATGCAGTGTGAATCCCGCATAAACTTTAATGTTATTTCATTTGTCGTATAACGAATTTGTCGGATGTGTTAATTAGCCGTCGGTTGGGGAATTTCAAGAGTGCCCGAAAGAAAAGTTAAGAACTTTAGAAATATACTCGATCCGACAGGCAATCGGCGCAGCCGACAATCCCTGTCGTACGACTCGTGAAGTATCGGTCTTAAGCGTGTACTTCACGAGAAACACTATTGTATTTCTTGATCAATTTGATGCCGGAGCCGGCTTCTAATGGTCGAGACTATAAAAGCAGTTAATAGTATTAGCGCGACGGGCGTGCGAGCGGGGGGAAACAATTAAGCTAAAAGGCACGTTGATTCTTTCAGCAGGAGGACGAGTAGATTACCTCATTAGTCTGACAGCGCGGCGTTATACGGCGATATTCGCAACGCGCGCTGTCCAATTAAAATTTTCGTAGATAACTTCGCTACCGAGGCCGAGCCAAGCTGAGCCGAGCGAGCGAGCGGTCGGCTAAGTGGCAACAATATATGTGCCAACCTCGTTCATTTTCACAAGCCGCATTCATACCCGCGTGAAATTGCTTTTTCCCTTTCGAACAAGTGTTTTCAGATGCACTAATAAATGACCGGCCGCTGTACACCGGGAGGGCGCCGTCGCGCGCACTTGTTTGCCGAACAAAGGTATTCGCGAGCGCAAACGCGAATTCCCGGGGTAAAAATTAAAACCCAAATTGCGCGGCATAATGTCGTTACTTCGCTAGAAAAGTGCACTTTCGAAAAATCCACGGAAAAATAGGGGGAACATTATACCGCGGAATGACCGCGAGGCTCAACTCGAAAGTCGTTTCCGTAACCTGTTACTGCGTAATTAAAAATCGTCGCTGCCCGATGTGGCTGGCGTCGCTTTGCGCGACGCGCAAAAAAAAAGGCACAAAAAGCTTTCGCCGTGTTGCTCTTTATGTCGGCGGGAATGCGCACGTGAGGACTCTCGCAAACTGTCGCGTCTCCGTCCCGCTCCGCTCTTCGTTCGCGTTCCGATGCGAGATTTAAATCGGAATTGTCGCGTGAGATTCGGCCGCGCGCGCGCGCGCACTTGGAGTTTAGACAAGTTATGGTCGGAGTTGAAATTGGTCGAAGCGACGGTGGAAAAGCTCGGGAAGTGCTTTAAATGCTGACGCTATGTTACCGTGGCCGACCGGCGAGTAACCCGCCGTCCGTGAAAATACTAGAGGTGAGCCTCCGAAGCCGGCGATAACGACCACCGGAAGGGGAAGTTCCTGCTCGGACGTTAATGACCAGCGGAATATCTTTTTCGTTGCAGCGGTGGCAGCTATCGCCCACACGACGCGGCTTCGCGATGATTTAAAGCGCTCGAAAATAAGCGTGCACGCGCGCTCTCGTCAACGCCGTATCTCTCTATCTCTTTCTCTCTCTCTCTCTCTCTCTCTCTCCCTTCCTCGCCTGATTACGAGACTCGAGAGTGACGCTGGTAAGGAGAAAAAAATGTCGAGAATTTAGGTACAAATGGAATCGTACTCGTACGAGTACACGACGTACTCGTACGAGTCTCTCGCGAGAATCGCGATAATCGGTTGTGCTTTTGCGAGGACATATATTGCTTGACCTACGGTTGACTTTTAATCGGCCGACATTATCAAAATGCTACAGTACAATGAATCGTTAGACAGATTATTTTTCTATCTATTTGGTACGAATTAAAAGGTATTGTTGTTTTCTTTTCCTTTTTCCATAAGTTCTAACTGCGTTGAAGTAACCTGCAGAGCATTTTTTACCATTTTAGCGTATAAAGTATTAATCAATTGACGGCGCAAAATCAACCATTTGTTAAACAACTTTTAGCCGAGATTGGGTCAATCAACCAATAATTTCTCTCAAGGATGATCTGTTTTACTCCTTACCATATTTTCGTATAAAATGAATACGAATAGTATGAACCGTTACAGAAAAGCATTACTAGTTGGTTAGCAATCAATTACTGTTGCACGATATTTTTATTATTCTCGTAAATTTTTTATGATATTACGAATCGGTCAAAATCTTTTGTTTTTCAAACTAATTTATCGTTTGATCTGGAATTTACTGTGATCTTTAGTTACAGATCCGAAGGCAATCAAAATTTGTATCGCAAACAGTATAATGACGGTAATTCATTTTTTCAGTAGTTAAGCATAATGTGCGTTAAATGCAAAATCCCACGTTTGACTAACCGTTGGCTGTCGGTAAACCAACGCGATTCCATCAACTTCGAAACGTCGAGCCAACATCTGAGCGATCGACGCTTGATATACATGACTAATGTTTTTACGTTGCACGGGAAGAGATTGGATTACTTCGGCGCGCGCGTCAGCTTTAATAACGCCGTCTCGCGTGATATCCAAATGCGAGTAAACATTCTGGCGCGAATACCGCATTAATACGCATTAATACGCGAGACAAATGAAGTTCCTTCCAATCGATGGCCGAGTTAATGCGCTGAAATAGGAATTGCCGGGTCGATAGAAATTTCATCGGCAGCCGGCGAACTCCACAGGTTCCTCCGTCTCTCGCGCCGATCGATTGCGCGCCGGCAGAGGAAAGATTTAGCTCGGGTTATACACGGTCAATGTACGATCGAAAGTAATAACACCCGACTCCTGATGCATGATTAATTTAATTTATCCGTCCGCTCCAACCGGCGCGATATTAGCCCGATTGCTCTTCCGGCCCGCCCTCTTGCACCCAGCGTCGCGCGCCCAGCAACACCGGGGCATTATTAATTCGAACGTTATTAAATTTTCGATAACCCTCCCCCTCCCCCTGCTACCTCCGATGCTACGTGTCTTGTAAGCAGGATGCCGAGTAAGCTATCCGATCGAGCGGGCGCAAACGACCTCGTTACTCGACTGACATTGCGCTACGTGCGAAACTTTTCGACCTCCACGCCGCGTCGTCAATATCGAGATTAAACAATGTATCGGGAGAAGACGGGAGAGAGAGAGAGGATCGTCGCCGCAGCGATATCGGGAACTATTACCGACGGTAATTACCCGGCCGCGTCTGTGCACACCTCTTCCTCTACATAATTGACACGACGCGAAACTTTTAAATTTCGCTTCGTGGCGTCGTAAAAAGAACCGCGATAAAACGGGTGTTTTAACGCCGAGTGTTTTACATCGAGTGCCTTCATAAATCCGGTCCTTTGGAAAAAAAGAGTGAATGTGAGATTGATGAGAAGCGGGGAAGGGGGAGGGGAGAGAAAACATGACCTGTGGCGTAGTTTCGTCGGCTCGTAAGCGTGCGTTCGCGGCCGCAATTTCGCGCCGTAATTTCGAAAGAGGTGATTAAGCCGGACTACGAGTATCTTGCCGCGCGTTTCGCGCGCGCGATCTCAATGATGATCATCACGGCACGATGAGCAAGAAGTTAAATGCGCATCCATTACATCGCCGAATCTACTATACGTACTAGAGTCGCCCCTCAAGTTGGAGTTTGGATATGTTGATTGACATGACGAACTACACTTGATGTATGTAATGCAGACTGAGGCCAATATCATAGTCCGTTTTTATATTTAAGATTGTCTTAGTCTACAACAGGTGCTTTAAACTCGAAGCCTTAAGAAATTGACCGATCTCAATGGAATTGTAGAAGAATAATCAATTGTGATCAGTCTATTTCTCGAGGCTTGAGACTTAAAAGGCTCGATGGTAAATCTAGTCTAAGAGAACCGAGATGTCCAGATTCTAAGGCCTGTTTCACAGTGCGCTGTCGGATGTCGGAAGACAGTCGATGGTCCTCCACATCCAATGAGAAGAACTCGTTCTTGAAAAATAAATTCTCTCATTGGACCATTGGCTGCGTCCCGATATCCGATTCGGAAATACGGTATTATTGTAAAACGGGCTTAAGGCATACTGCATCCGACATCCGACGCACTAATCGCGTCGGATAATCCGATATCCAATGGGAGATTTCAATTTTTAGGGTTCCCAGATAGCTTGTCGCCGGAAAACGTATCTTCTCCTATTGGATATCGGATGTCGTGTGAATCCAGCATAACTTGAAGGACTCGAATATATACTGTGACAGAGAGAACACTCCACGATGTTGTATAACACGGCGTAGTTGGGCGTTTTTCCTGCTGGAGTGCGAGAGGGACGGCTGATTTCATTGATTAACGACATGCGTTTCGTAATGAGAATTCTCGCGGCGTGGCCCCGCGGCTCGTTGCGCCAAATTGAAACCCCCGTTGCTTGATTTATCGCCGCCAGAGGACGAGGTGGTGCGCGCGCGGACGGAAAATTAATTGCGACTTGCGGCTCGCACGCTAGGAGACCGTCGGGAAAGCGAGACCGCGAACGGCCACGGGATAAAGAAAAATTCGTCGTCTCACGGACGCGAAGCGTCATTCCCGAGAGAGAGGAACTGCGAGCGCCCGCATCGCTTATACGAGGACGCGTATGTACGAGTAGAGCCTCGTGAAAAACTCGTGAAAAAGCGAAAAAGCATCGGACATAAGATAGGGGAGGAAGCGCATACCGCCGAGAGAAGCCCCGGACGGGCCAAACGGATGAAGGATGAGGAACGAGGCGGAAGAGTTCCGGTCGTTGGAAGACGAATAAGGTACACCTAATCTATCCGTGTTCCCGCGTAATGGCCGTAGATAGATACTATTTTCCCGACGGAATATCTTCCTCGTCTAGGCGGCGGCTACAAACGCTACCTGACGTCGACGGACGAAAATATCCGCTGGTAAAAATATCGCGCCCTCCGGCGAATCCGTGAGAACGTCTCGTCGAACGCCGCCGAATTCCTGACTTCGTCTCGGATCTCGAACTCGCGATTTGTCGCGACCGATAGCGCACACTTGCCAAGAGTAGTGCGGAGAGAGAGAGAGAGAGAGAGAGAGAGAGAATAATAGGATGTTTCTCGAGCGAGGAGCCGCGAGAAGATGAGAAGGAGTCGCGAGCAGACGGCGCGATATATCTACATATAAACGCGACAGAGATGAGTGATGAATAAGCGAGAACGACCGAGACAAAACGCTTTCGCGCGCGCGCGTCGCCGGGCAAAAATGTCCGGCCGCGCGCGCAGGTCGAAGCGCCGGGAATTTCAGTCCTCGTCGACGTCGCCGGGGCGTCGGCAGGGGTACATAAAGTTTTAATCGGAATCGCGCGAGACGCGCTGCATCTCCGCCAGGTGCAATTCGCACGTAGTTCAGTCATCGTTTCATCCTCCCCCCTCCTCCGCCCCCCCCCTTCCCTATGTTTCATTGTGCAAAGCGCACGCGGCCGCTGCCGGCGATAAAACGGGCCGCAGTTTTCGTGCGCNCCGGAAACGAGGCACAAGGAAACCCCGACGGGGTACCCTGGTGCGCGGTCGTGCTGAGCGCGTACGAAAGCGCGCGACATTTTCGCCGGGGAATATCAGAATGAATAGTGGACGAGTCGGCGTTGCTGATAGAACCTCGGCTAAAAATGGCCCCCTTTTACCGCGTTCTCCTTTATTGCGCGCGGATTTACGTTAATAGTAAATTTCCTCCCTTTCCCTTCTCCCTCCTTCCGTCCCCCCGTCCGTCTCTCCTTCACTCTCTGTTTCTATTTTTTCCTTTTGTTTTCCTTCTAACAAGTGTTTTACGCGCGGTTATAAATTTTCCGACGGGGTAGAGCGAGAAACGCGGCGGAAACGGCGAGCAAAATTGCTTCTTGCTTCGGACAAAGCTATTGCATTTCCTGTTGCCGGTGCTCGCACACGTCCTTCACGTCCCGACTTGCCCGCTTTATCAGCCGATAATAAGTCACTTTGGAATTTAATTAGTTCGACTTTAGGAATCGTTTAAATCCTCGGCCTCCTTGGTGGGAGAGAGAAAATGAGAGAGAGAGAGAGAGAAAGGGTGAAAAGAGGGGAACGGCTGTCGCCGGTATCCTCTTATTTTCATTGATTCGACACTCGGCGATATACACGTCACGTGCATCGCGTATATATCGGCCCCGAGGCCGAAACCCGCACGTAAATCCTTCGTTACGACCAGGCGAATTCGATTTTTCCCGGCTCCTTTGCGCGGACGAGCGGGAAAAACTTTGGCGGCGCTGATCCTATTCTTTATTCCGCTCCATCATGTCCTTCTTCTTCGTCGAAGTTTTTTTATCAGGCGCGCGAGTTCGCCTGGACGGGTATATCACGAGGCATCGATCACTCCTCGGCGCGAATGGAAAATTTGCAAAGTAGCGAAGTAGCGGCGACCGATGCGTTTTGCGCGGAGGAGGAGGCGGACGGGATAAGTTGAACGAAACAAATACGCCGTATCGCCGCTGCCATCTCACGCAAGATGGAAGAGGTCGGCCATATATCCTGAGTAGATGAAAACTAAAAATTGCACGAGAGCGAGCCATCCCTGACACTTCCGGGCTCGCGCAATAGCGCGAGGTACCGCGCGCGCGCGCTATACAACTGTAGCGAAAGCGTCATAAATTACCTCGGCGTATGTTTTTCGCCGCGCCGCACGTAGCGAAGAGCGTATCTCCGCGGCAGCGGAGCATAGGAAAGCCCGATGGTAATTAGTCCGCAATAAATAATCCGGGTTTCATAACGCGGCTGTAATACATAAAGTATCGACGAGCGGCGAACACGCGACTTACGTTACACGCGTCTTGCAGGACCGCTTTGTAGAAATTTGCCGTGCACTTCCGTGAGAATTATTCCGCGACAAAGAATAAGGTGGATTTAACGGTGAATTTAAAGGCCCAATTAATGACAGTGTCCCGTGATTCGTGATCTTCTGTTTCAAAGGGAAAGACCACCTCGTGGAGAGTGGAGAAATCGTTTTTCCTTTTAATCTTGAAAAATCGTGTGTACTTTCGAGATTATTTTGCTGCAAGAGTCGCATCGAAATCGACGAAGTTACGACTATTTTGTAGGTGCGTTGAGACGCCAGGATCGGTGATCTAGATTGGATTCTCAGAAAATTGACTTTTTACCCCCAGAAACAATCCTCTGTAATAGATCCTTTCGATTTTTATGCCAATCGATCCCTTCAATAATGAATCAATTTTTGATCCTCTGATATGCTTATTCATCAATGTGACGAGGTTATTTTGTCGTTAATTAGGACATTCATCTCAACAAAATGCTAATGAAAGCGACGTGTATTCGTGTTATTCGTCGGCGAGCGAGACGCGTCGCACGCGCGCGGAAGAATCGTCGTCAACGGTGAAAGGAAGCGAGTGCGAGATCGCAATTGCCTGCTCCACGTTCCAGGATCACGCGCACCGATGTCGCCTCGATTGACTGCGAATAAATATTAGCAGTAAAGGGGTGAACGACGGCGGCAAAGGCGAGGGCGTGTATATAGGAAATTCCTAAACCGTCGTAACGGGTCACGACTTCTAATTGATGCGCGCGTTTCGTGTTAACATCTGCTCCGCGAGAGGGTGGGGGCGAGTGTACGACGGTGACGGTGACGCGCGGGCAGGTAAGGATTAACTAATTAGAACGGCATATATCCGACGGGCCCGACGATTAAGACGGCGGAGACGACGGCTCCTGAACTTAAGGAGGATGTAATCGTCTTAGGTCCGTAACGACCATCGGGACGAGCTCGCATTAATCTTGCGCCATGCCTGGAGCTGCTTGATATGCGGCCGAGGATCCGGCAGGACCCACTACCGCCGCCTCCAACGACCCTAAACCAAGACCGCTACCAACACACCGCGGAGCCTTAGCAAACGCGCAACCTTCGAGAGAGAGAGAGCCGCGCATTCCTGACGAGATTAAGCGACAACGTCTCTGTGCGCTCGCGTCGCAAGTTGCCCGACTCAGGCACGTATCCTGCGACTGCTGACACCCCGGCCGGCGCAAAGGCAAAAGCCGAAAATTAAATCGCGACGGCCTTCGACGGAGCGCGATCGCGCGAGATTTCAAACAGCGACTCTCGGTCAACGACGAGAAACGTCGCCGACAGAACGGCGAAGAAAGGCCGCGAAGCTGGTTTGCGGGCTACGATGAGACGCATCGCAACGCGCGAGTCGGATTATTCCGGGAGAAAGACGGGAAGATTCGTCTTCAGGATCGCTGAGGCGCGTCATGAAATTCGACCGATCGTGATATCGGGCATCGAAAAATTGCTGAATGTAGACCGTAATAAGTCGTAGAAGTACAATAATAGCGTAGATACTGCATAGATTTCGATTGGAATCTCTAGAACAGGTTATTTCATTGCGGTACCAATTGAAGATCCCATTGTCCACGCTCAGCAGGACGTTTATTTTGCAACCGTTGGAAGTTTTCTCAGCTAAAATTGCATTATCCTTCTTAGATCTACAGGAATAATCCGATAATCACGGGACAGGAAACTTCCAATAGTTGTAAAATAAATATTATGCTGAACGCGGCCGTTGCTTTAATTCGGCAGAAGGAATAGCTCAGTGGGAGCTTAATAATTATTGATTGGTGTATTCTCTTGGATTTATTAAGAATCTAAAAGAATACTCCAGCCACGGACTAAGAATAATCACTAAGCGCTCACTGAATTTTTTCTCCGCTGTGAACGCAGCCGTTTTCTTATATCCCTTATATATATTACATAAATATAGGATGAACCTATTTTCCTCGATGCTAATTGGTTGTGCGCTTGCTTCGTGCCGTTTGCCGCTGTCATTGCCAGAATGAATCGACAGTTTAATCGAGTATCAGATTGAGAGGTTAATAAACGAGGTTATATTTTTCATCTTACCGCTGTATTTGAAATCTTAAAATTCACGATCGCGAAAACCTTGGAAATGTAGAATCAACTACAACCGTCTGATCGGTCGCTTAATCAACTCGTCCTATCGCGCGGGATTTCTCACGAATGTTCCGAGGAAGATTCCGGAGGAGATTTCATCTGTAAGCCGCTGCGCCCGATGCATCGTCAGCTCTAAGCGTAAGCTCTAAGATCATTGACATTCGAGTCCGGTTGGACCATTAAGCGTATCCTTGTTCGATCCGATAGGAACCGCCGTTCAGATAGATAGGAAGACAGGTAGGAAGGTGTTGGCGCTGTGTACCGCAGATGCGGCGTTACATTTCACGGGGTCGTCCTTAGATCTCGTCTCGAGAATGAGAGAGAGGGAGGGAGGGAGGGAGACGAAGCGAGGGTCTCTCGATTGGAGGAACGAAAGAAGACCGCATTCGAAAATGCGAGTACGAAAAAACGTGACCCCGGTATTTTTCTCTCGGCGTCCTCCTCCGTCGTCGCTTCGCGCTTCCGCGTCACGAAGGAGTCTAGCAGTCGTCGCGTTCTCGCGGAGCAGATTACTGCGTAAATGGGTACTTACGACGTCGCCGAGAACTCACGACATAATCGTGAGATACTCGAGACGCGGCGAAGCGGTCGTTTCGCCGTTCGTTCGTGATATCACGCCGAGAATTCTGCGTATCTCTAACTACTGACAAATTGCGCGCCGACGCAACGAAAATTCACGGTTAAATTTAGTGCACGCGCGCGCGATACGGCGTTTAAGCTCGTCTTCGTTCGCGTTTCTCGCGGTTGCAAGAACGTTCGTAACTTCGTAACTCGTTCCAGACAATCGCGCGTCGCCCTTTTAAGCGCGCCGTGAATCCGAATTAGTTGCGTCACTGAGAACTTGCGAGACGCGAGATCGCCGAAAATTTACGGCGGGAGTTCGATAGACGGGAAAATTAATTTCACTTCGCAGTGATCGAGAGTCGGAAAAGTAATCTCCAGGTACGAAAGATACGTTTCCCCTTCGATAAAAATATATCGTTGATATGCTTTTTAACTAAATGTAACAGGGTGTCCCAAAACCAACGTATATCCTTAACATGACAAATTCTTACCATGTAGCACAGAAGTTTGCAATAACATTGCTGCAACGTTAACGTTACCTTTCGTGTTGTACGTCAAATACGAAAAGGTCGAGGCATCGATAATTTCCGAGATACGAAGCGACCGAAAAAGCAGGGTTTTTAACAAACTAAATTTCGAACGATTAGATGAATAAAAAACTTACCTTCTCCGATCGATTTCAAATGGACTTTATTTTTATAGAGGTTTATTTCAGACTTTAACAAAGATATGCTATGTTAAAGGTCGAAGAGTCGCTATGAACGAGGATCTCCCTTGACATTTTCATATTTGAACTGTCGTCTTAGAATGTATTTTAAAAAAATCTGTCATGTCAAGGACACACGCTGATTCTCGGACACCTTGTACAAATATCGACATATTTCACGTAGAACCAGGAAATGAAGAGAGCAAGTCAGGAGAGCGCGTCGTAAAAAAATCATCTTTTCAACTATCGCACGCAACGTGATCGCTTTCACTTTCCTCGCCGGTCGTTTAAGTCTGCGTCTTTCACCCGTTAATTTTGCCCGATGGGGTTGAACGTCGAGGGTCTATTCTGCCGATTGCGAGGGTCGAACGAGTAGTCGATGTGCGGATTAAGTCGAGAGGGCACCTCGTAAATCAGAAGCTCAGCCAGCTATGTCTACGCTGCTGGAGATAATAACCATTTTGCGCTTCCATAGGCCGTCCCCCTCTCGCGACGCGGCGAACGATCTTACGACGGCGTGCTGGTCTATGCGTGTATATGTAAGAGGAAGAGAATGTACCTGTATCTGTGTGCACTTTTGTGTGTGTGTGTGTGTGTGTGTGTGTGTGAGGGAGAGAGAACGGATATCTATTCAATTAACCCCGTAAAACGTAAATCCCATTCTCAACCCTTTGTCCCTTCCACTCTATCGCTTCTCCATCGAGCTTCGATTTCGCCATGGAGTTTTCCGCATATTCAGCATCACAGCGTGCTGCCCGCCTTCTGCTAAAATTAACGACTTTAACCCTTTCGCTGCGCACGACGTATATTTACGCGGCCGAAAAGTACCTCCTCAATTGCATACACAAAATTGCCACGTACAGAAAAGAAGTGTTAGAATGAAGTAAACGCAATTTCTTGATTTCCAACCCTTTAAATCAAGTAATATTTTCATCAATTCAAATGTATTTTAATAGCTTGTAATAAATATTTAGCTGAACGGAGTGATACTTTAATCTGTAAATGAATTATTGAATTAGTAAGTGTAAAATGGTTCTAAATTTAAGAGAGTATTTACAAGAATAATATGTAATACTTCTTGCCTATGAAAAAACATGGTAGTTTTAAATTTAGATCTTTCTGCCCGATAAAAATGTTTAAGAATAAATTCTGGTATTCTCAATATTATAAATTTAATACTCGTTGCAATTGTTTTAATACATTCAAGTAAATGTTTACTTATACGAAAGAAATATCATATTGTGCATAGTCAATTATTTCTACTTCTAGTAAATATTTAGGAAAATATTGGAGTAATCATTTTATTTGGATCGAGTAAATATCGCTCGAACGATTGCACTTTTCTCTCAATGTGTATATACATCGTGGCGAATCGCTTATCATTTGCGGACACGCTATATACGTACAGCATCTCGTTTGAATCTTTCAGTTGGAATTTTTTTTTACTACGTTATTTCGCTTGACAGAAAAAATCGAATATCGTTTCACATGCAATAAGCACTTTTTGGTTGGAGTGTTGCCGCAGCGAGAGGATTAAGGGCTTTTAATTTCAGTTTGCGGTCATCGAGGTGGGTCACACGAATTTCGATAAGAGCGTTAGAAGGAAACATCCGGAACTGGAAACCCCGGTTAAAGGTTTGATCAAAGGTGCTGCCTCGATATTCATTGTAATATTGCACACGCGAAGATTCGTAACCCCCCCCCCCCTCTCGCTCTCTCTCTCTCTCTTTCAATCTTAAAGATTCTAACGAATTGAATCTCAAGAGAGTCAATAGTCGACGAAATGCCACATGTGTGGCTCCGAGTATGTGTATGCGTGTCAATTCGTTACAGCTCGTACTTTATCGCACATACTGAGAAATTAAATCTCGAATTTCCACCACTACCATCAACAACACCGTCGAGACATTCAGCATTGCGAATTACAGAGTCGCGAGAGAAACGATACACGTTCGGGATCTCCCCCAGGGAAGCGCAACGCGTATCTCCCTTTGCCGCGCTAAAATCCGGATTTCCCGAAGATAAACCGTGCTCAAATCTACAGGCACGAAATTTCGCGCGCGCGCGATTCCGCGCGACGGCACAGACAAATGCCGCGCGTCTTGCGGAGCTCGCTACGACGCGGAGAGAGCGAGAAGCGCGAAGAAGGAAGCGCGGCAATTCCTCCTTCGCCTTCCTTCTCGCCCACGAGACACGGATGCGCGTTTTCCTTGTCGGTCCGGGGTATCGATAGGTAGGATCAGGCAGAATACAGCAACATACCCGATCGACATAATTTACCGTGTTTCTCTGGCGACGCGCAGATAAACGTCACACCGTTCCCGGAGGATCTCCCATCCGCGCGCGCGCTGTCGAGGTTGGCTGGCGACGCACCTCCTACGTGCCTCGAATTCGCATCGAATATCCGGAAGAATGTCGCGCTGATTCCTCGATCCCGACTCGCGAATCAATAGCGCCGTTTGGGGCGAGCCGCGAAAATTATTTACTTTTACATTCGTTATTCTCGTGTTAATTTTAAGGAGATGTCAAAGTCGAATTTAACGAGCACCGATAACTGGGTATTAAAAAAAATTGGGAACTCGCTGCACCAAATGTATCGTCCTCGATGGAGGGACTATGTTAAGAGATAAAAGCGGTTTTTTTTTTCCAAAAAATGTGTTTTACTTGCTTTTTTACCAGACTTATCAAACAACCCTCGCAGTGTTAATTTTTTCTTAGCATACTTTGAACTTTTTATATTATTCCGTAAACAATACCACCATTTTCCCAATGCCTAATTCGCTCGTAAATCAAAGCATCACGTTCCACAATAATCTAAAGAATTTTCCCGAAGGAAATAAACCTATGGAAAAAGATAAAAGTCGAAAGCAGACTTTTGTAACTTTTCTCGGTTAAAAGTTCTAATGCAATTCTCCATTGTTCGTTGACACGTCGACAGGAAAAAAATTTCCTTCTTTTTAACTCGACAGAGAATGGACATTCGGGATTAGCTCTATAGGCCTTTTTGGCACTTCTACCAAAGGTCGACGTAAAACAAAACGCTCGATTTACCGGCAGAAGACGGATGCTCCTCCTTTGAGTTTCGGTTGCAAATATTGGTCGGTGACTTATGGCACACTAGAAAGAAAGCTGGAATTTGCAAATGGCTCGATTTGTCACAAGCAGAAGACTTCGATGTGATACAATGGGGAGATAAAAGCGTGCATATATATCTTTAAGTGGCTATACATAATCATAATTTTGACAAAGTGAATGTGGAAGGAAACTTTTTCTCGAGAGTACGACAATGCGAACATATCGGATAAATTTGCGTTTATACCAAAACCGTGAATCTTCGAATTACTTAATTACTTAAATATAATTCATAATAATTATTATCCAATTAAAAGAAATTTGAATATTTAAAAAATTGGAATATCTGAATTATCAAGATGATCCAAATTTTAACATTCGATCATTCGAATCTATTCAAATATAATTATCAGATTAGATTAAACCTATCATAAAAAAAGAAGAAAAAAGTGGAATTGAATTAACACGTTCACTGCTCACTAAATTTCTTTAGCTTCATCATGGCACTAAAGCGAGATCTTTAAAAGTATAAATAATTGGTCAATATTATGGATATATATATATATATATATATATATATATTTATCAATATATTACCTAAGTTAACCCTTAAATGCATAGTGTTAGATATTTGCAACATATTCATTTTTCCTCTTTGTCGAGATCAAAGGCACACCTAAACGTGGAAGACCAAATTCTTCCTTAGAACGAAATATGCAATCCAAAAGACACAAAGGCAATGCTCAACACATGCCTCAGATTTTTTTTAATATTTTTCTCATTTTCTGGGACTACCTATGAAACTAAAAAAAATAATTCAGTAATAAAAAAAAATTTATGCATTTAAGGGTTAAGTGAATTTTTTGCGGACGCGGATTCGCACCAATGCGAACTGCTAACAAGGTATACAAGGTATACGCGGATCTGCGTCATGCGCAGTGACCGTATCAACTACAAGAAACATAACATTTCAAAATTTATCGAAAATATAAAAGGTAAAATTGCGATTAAAATAAAAATGGCGCCGTATTAAAGCGAATTCAGGAGAAACCTTTTACCGAGAGTGCGGCTACTATGAAAAAAATGTCATATAAAATTGCGTTTCCACTTCGATTAAAAATATCCGGCCAATTTAATACTCGAATGGTTCGCAATATATAATTGCGCAAATTCGAATATGCGGATATGCGAATATGCGAATTATGCGGATCTCAATTTCCAAACATTCGAATCTATTCAAGCGTGCAGATTTATGCGGTCCGATCGAAACCTGCCGCTATAAAAAATGGAAACGGAAAACTGATAGCAAGAAAACAATTTTTTTAAATTAATCGAAAGGACGGTGGATAAAATGGGCCAATTTTGGAATGACAAGTTTGAAAAGGTATGTTTTTTGCAATTTTCGAACTGCTGGATCTGACTTTGACACTCGAAAAATTTTTAATTCGTCGGAAAAGTATTAAAATCAGCATATAAAGCTATTAAACGTATAAGAAGCTTTTATGAGAACGTATGTTAATGCACAAAACTGCACGAAAACTGCACGAAAAATATAATGCTTTTATTTGCCGCTTCGAAGGCGAAAATCGGTTCACTTAACCCACCGTCCTTCGCATACGGTGAAAATCCAATTGAAATCAAGATCACCATGTTTCTTCCTTCATTGTCCGATTTTGCTGTACATCTCCCTCTCCCCCCCTCCCGTCAGCATTTCGTCTCGCCTTCGCGCGTCTTCCGGCCTCGTCTCTCGCGACACTCGCGTGCTCGAATTAATTTAAACCGCGCGGAAGAAGGCGTCCTTAATCGCGAGAAATGTAACGAAGCAGCGCTCGCGTGCTGCGCTCGCGTATTCCGTCGTGCATTCGACGGGTAATAAAATGGCGTGAACCCGATACAGACGATTATTCTGGCCGAAGAGCGCTGGCCGATCACCGACGCAAATTCGTCGCGATATCCGCGCCGGCACGGCATTTGGCCCGACTTAATCGTGTTACGCGCAGCGCCGAAATCTGATTGCGCAAATGCAATTCCGCGAGCGCTTTCAGTGCGAAAATTCTTCTCCTACGGCCATTAACAAGCGCGCACGCGCGCTTTGACTTCGCATAAAATTACGAGAGGTGGAAAATTCGCGCGCGTCGCCGAGCGTTCCCGCCGCGATTTTTGCCGACGACGAGCGGCAGGAGGGAGGGAGAGGTTACACACAATCCGTGCTCCCGCCGCAAAAATTCACGCTAAAATCAACATTTCTTAATCCGTGCTTCGCCGCCGGCTGAAACTTTTCGCGCTGCGCTGCTCGGCGACGTCGACGAAGCTATAACCACACTTAACTCGCCCGGGTGAAAATGAACTCGCGCGCGCGAACACGTAAACCGAAGTTTTACGAGAGCCCCGCGGATCCCGCGCGCGCTGCCATTTTATGTCAGCGATAACATCGCTACGCCCGATACGGCGCGGCATTCAATATTTATAAAAGGATTCGAGTGCGCGCGGTGTGAAAATATCGGAGACACACAGCGGGCGCGGCGCACCGCGGCGCCGGCATCACTTTGTACTGCATATTGTATTACGTCGTTTTTACGCCGTGGCTATTTTTTCCATATTTTTACAATGCATTTATATATATCGCGAAACATTGCGACTCGCACTGTACTGTTATTGCGTTTTTTTTTTCCTTCTTCCCTCCCTGCCGACGTCGCGCGGATAAAGCGCGCTCATTTAACATTCAATTATTCCGCCGCCGCGATTTATTCAAAGCAGCGCGTCGCGTTCCTCTGATTAAACGCAATCTCACGCGTCCGACGCGAGATCCAACGGTCGGCGAACCTCGCCGACGCGAATTCAGCGATGTCTTTCCGAAATTCGACGCCTCCGAGGACGCCGACGACGTGGCATCGACCGCTTCGAATTTCTCTCGATCAATCGATCGACAATCCTCGCGTTATCCGTTATTATATTATTCAACAACGGAGAAAACAAGCCGGAACAGCAAATGTTTGTCAATACGACGGCAAAAGAAATTGCTTCGGACAGCAGAAAGGTTTGTTAAGAGTATTAATTGTCCACATATTCAGAAAGTAGTAATTCACATTCTTAACAAATCTTCCTGCTGTCCAAATAAATTTTTTTGCTGTCTGAGCAAATTTCTTTTGCTGTCACTACATTGACAAACATTTGCTGTTCTAGCAAAATTTGCTTGCTCCGTGAACGGGCACTTATTCCGCGCTGCAAAGAGAGTCTGAAAACGTCGGGGGGGGGNGGGGGGTCGACGCCCGCTCTCTCGCGGCTTTTTCCACACTTGTGATCGAAGAACGCGATCTCGGCCCCGCGAATCAACGAGTAATAATTCGACGAGTAATAACGGCGTTTTCCTGCCGCGACGCGACGTTTTACATCCGCGCGAATCAGCTTAAAGTAAGGAGAATAACTCGAAGAACAGTGAGAGAGGGAGAGAGAGAGAGAGAGAGAGAGTGAGCTCCCCGCGGGAATGCGTGTATCGGATTTTCGCAGAAACGGAACGAGCAATTTCGCGGTCTTCCGGAATCTCCTTTCCGTGCCGCGCACGGAGCTCTCTCTCTCTCTCTCTCTCTCTCACATTGAAAGTAGCTTTGGATGCCCCGACTTCGAAGAATGCCCTTGATACCGACCGCAGACGCGTCGAAGACAGTTCGAACGTTTGATTCTCCCGTAGTCTCCCTCCCACTTCCCCCTCCCCCTCCCCTCTCTCTCTCTCTCTTTCTCGGTTCTTCACTTGATTCGCGGCTTCCCGCCCGCGGTCATAATGCTCGTGGACTGCAATTGAATCGGCGAGGAAGCCGGATCGACCCTTTCCGCGCAATTTAGCCGGGAAAAACACGACGGCGGGATAAGTAAGCGTGAGTCGTGGGCGCTCCTTCTTTTATGAACCGCGGTGAGAAACGGTCCCGTGCGATTCTGAGCGAGGCGGTTCGATCTTCGGCGAGCGGAGAAGATAATCACGCACGATTGACTTCTTCCTCCGCGAGACAGGCAGAGAAAGAAAAAAGGAGAGATAGAGAGGGAGAGAGGTAGAGAGAGAGAGAGAGAGAGAGACGTTCCTCGTAGATTAATATCTAAAAGAAATGAGCAGCAGGCTAGCTAGAGAGAAATTTCGAATATATTCCTGCTTGAAATCGGGAACTCGGGTGAAAATTTCTATTCGATTCTGCTAAAATATTTAATAATAATTCTGGTTTCAGTTTTGCTGTCCTGGTTCTGGTTTCCGGTTCCTTGGCTAATGAAAGTACCGATACTATTAAAATTATGGCATTTTTCGTTTCCGATTCTTTAAAATTGTTCTTTTATTACTATTTCTACTATGCATGTTGCATATATATTCTAATAAATACGCTTGCTATTGGTAATGAAACATTGATGTTATAATTTTCCATTTAGCAACGTAATTGTTACGTAACACACGCGTTACATTGCATTTACATTGTTGAGTGGGAAATTATAATATTGATATTATGTTACTGTTAGTTGGTGTTTACCGGGATATGTATATGTTTGTGTATATGTTTGTAAATCTCAATTTTAAACACGTATATTTTTCTTTTATACGTAATGCAGATTACCAGTTGTTCGTAATAAAATATTGTAACACCAATATCCACAATATTGCGAAATCATTTTTTAACGTAGTTAGCATTTCTTCGTTATTTTTATCTACTTCATCTTACATCTGTAGTCTTTTTAAAAATATGACGTTACCCTGATTATTTATTAAATCTGTTAATGATGTTTTCGCAATATTCAGGTTCTTTAAATATTTAAATCGAAAAATTATAACGAATGAAAAAGAAGAGGGGGGAGCGAGAAGTAAAACTATAAAATATATTTAAAAAGCATTCATATGTAAACATTAATGGTATTATTATTTGTCATTGAAAATCACATGTGACGTGATTTATTTAATTAGTCCATTCATAAGAAGAGTATAAAAATATTGTAAAATACACGTTCTTTTTTTTTATAAAAGAATATTCTGTTAGATTTAACAAGCAGCTGATCATCTAAAGTACGTTTATTGTAAAGTTGTTTAATATTCGTTCTTAAAGGAAATAAAATAAATTTCATTTCAGAGAACAGCCGTTCAACGCTGACTTGAATGGCCGGTACAGACAAAACAGTCATTGTTAATTTATGTATATAAATCATGTTGATTGCTTTTCTGTTTATCTCAAAACTGTAATACATCACTTTTTTTTTATCAAGCCTCCTCTGTTCAACATCATATGTTTAAAATTCAGTTCCTATTCGTCGCAAAAAGTACAAATCTTATTTTTTAGGTGATGACAGATATGAATATACTAAATTGGATTCTTTTAGCGTGAGGATGTTTTAAAATTCATCACACGTAGAACCAGTTCTATTTGAATTCGAGCAACTCCTGTCACAACATGCGTTTAAATTTTCATTACGATATATTGTTTGTAACGAAGTGAAGATACCCCGTTACATATAATCTTAGCCCACAATTGTTTGAAATGATTTTTAGTTCTTTCAGTCTGTGTTTCCTCATCACTGTGCAATGGTTTTTGTCCCTTATACATCGTTTGTCCACAATGAGTGATAAGAGGCACAAAAGGGGGGTACGTATTAATAAGAAAAAAAAAACACGATTACAACAGGTCGTAGAATAAAGAATAACCGAAACAGAGACCCTCCGCTTTCAGTTCCGGTGCGACAAGTTTTGTAAAATATCGGCGCTACGTTACTAATTCCGGTCCGGCTAAAAAAATAACCAGCTTCGGTACCGGTTCTCGCTTCCGGTTTCACTTCGGTCCGGATCCTCCTTACTTTAAATACTGCAACGAAGCGCGTATTTTTGCGCTCGGCTCTACTTGTACAAACCGTTTCTTCGCGCGAAACGAAAGAAGAAACTCGCCCGTTGATCTCGCGTTGGCCGCGCCCTTCATTACGCGCGGATGAGACGCGTGACGAGCCGCGCGGTGTCGATGCACTCGTAATGATCCGCGACTTCGGAGTTTTGCATCAGCCCCGATCAGCCCCTCGCCCCCCCTTTTTTTGCATGCTGACGTGTCTCGCGTGCATTTCTTCGAGCTGTCCTAATGAGAGACCCGCTCCGCCGAGCACGAGCGATCACGAGAGAGAGAGAGAGAGAGAGACGCGGGAAAGACTTCAATCTAGCCTTTACGAAGGCAGCGGAAGCGAGCTACTGCCCGAAACGACATATACATCGAGTTCAATTTCGAGCGCTCGTATTTCGTCCCGACGTACACATCGGACATTCGCTCAGGTGTACATGTATGTATGTGTGTGTGTACGTATGTATGACCTTTCTTGACTGGCGAGGCCGGCTCGTAATGTCGGCGATTTAATAACGACCGCGGGTATTGATCCTCGCGGGACTTGCGAACTTCTCGGCCGAGTCGAGAAGTCGAAGCGTTAACTCGCCACCCCGCGCCACATCGTCGCGATAATTCGGTAACGCCCCCGATAAGGACAACCCCGGTGCAGTTGCCACGGCATGTGGCCGTTTCCACGTCCGTGGAGAGAGAAAGAGAGAGAGGAGCTGTCGACGCGGAACAGCGCGCGCGCCTCAAAGCCAGCGGAAGCAGGATCAACGAGGAGCCGAGCCGCGGAAACCGCACAACTGTTCCGCCGCGTCCGCCGGCTTTGTATATTATTTCCCGCGGCCACGCTGGGCGGATGCTCGCCCGGAGACTGCGCGAGCAAAACGAGAAAGTCCGGAGGAAGGAGGAACGGGAGTACATCGTTATTTTTCGCGGTCGCAACGCCGAGTCACAACGACGAATGACAACGGAAGCGTCCTTCGTTATTTTCGCGATCAGGATCAGAAGCCGCGGACGGTTGCAGCGGCTGCGCTTATTCGCGAACCAGTTTCGCGTGCTGTAACATTAATGCCTTGCGAAAACGTTAGCTCCGGCCCATCCACGGCTGCGGCTCCGTTATATTGATGTATATAATAGCGTGTAATCTACATGCATTTGCTTACATCGATCCGCTGTATGCTCGATACGCGATATGCGTTTAATTACGGGCGGCGGGGGAATGAAAATTGCACCCTTCTCTCCCGCGCTGCGCGAAATTAATATTTTAACGTAACATTTTGCCAGCATATTAGTCGTCGAGCCGTAATGACGTGACCGTTAACGCGATCTACATATATTTCCATATATGTTGGCGCGCGTGCGACGTGCGTTTGATCGTTTGACAAAAATGAAAATTGCATTCCCGCTATTTGGAGCCGCGCAAAACATCTCTCCGTGGTCGCGTTGTGCGCGTTGCATTAATGAACGTCGTGCAATTTCATCGTAAACGCCGCCTCGACAAAGCGGACGAGGATCGAAAAGGAACATCGAAGGCGCACGATCTGCCCCCCGCCGTACTTTTCGCTACGGCCGGAGACGCGGAAGATTTCCGTAACGTTCGGAAAACCGCGACGGCAGACGGGCGCTTTCGTGCCGCTCCTCGTAAAATGTTTATCGTCGGTCAACAGACGGATCGACGAGACGGCGGGCGAGCCGCCGTAAAATCGCAATCGGGCATCCGGAAAATCGCTTTGCCGGACGCGATAACTGCGACACCGTCGGCTTTATCGGCGCGAGAACTTGAGACATCGTACTTTCGAGAGACAACTTATAGGATACTCACTTGTACTAACGCGTGTATGATGTTCGCTTCGACGTGTTGTCGCAGGTATGATCGAACCGGCGGGGATTAATGTTTAGTCCGTAGTTATACTCTCCGTCACGGTTGCAAAATGCAAAGGCGAATTTCGAGCATCGACACTTCTGTGTGTGAATATGAAAAAAAAAAAACACTCAATTGCTGCAACTGTTAAGTATGTGAATTAATTCGATGCCTTTAGTTTTACTCATTTCTAGTATATATAAATTTTGTTTTTTGCTCATGAATTGCTCATTAATTAATTTCACATCTAACAGAGAGGGGACCAGATGAGAACTCGGTTGACGAGAAGTGAAAACTCGATGACGAGAAGTGATAATTCCGCCGATTCATCGCGACTGAGCACACTCGTGTGAATGTTCAGCTGCGTTAAAACTCGGCCGAGACAACCGAGAGGAATTGACTGAGTGGAAATCCCCTACAGAAATCTTTCCGTTCCTGCAACCGAATTTTCGTCTGGCCCCCAAGCGACGGAAAATTCGGCCGAACCAACGGAATTGTTTTTTCAAAAAATATAGAATATTTATCGAAGTTCTCGCGGGGAGGAACGTGACTAACGTTGCGGCTAATTTGCATACCGTCCCGGATTTCTGTTAAAATACACGCCCCCCTCCGCTGCCTTTGACTTGAAACGCGCTTGCATATCGCTACATCGGCCAACCGACTTCATCTCCACGCGTTGCGCCGCGTAATCGTTCCTCGACGTAAGAATGTATCAGGTGTGCAAATTAATTCGGTGCCTTTGCATTTAATGTCCTGTAACTGTGGTTCAGATTAAAATTTTTCCCCGTCCTATATGGTGATTTGAAATTGTCAACCTTAAGCTTTAAGAAACACTATAATAGTTGACGGCCTTGCCGATATAACGTCAGAAAACAGTAATTGTTGCAGATGTTATTCGAGAAGCATCTGAGGCATTGTATCCTTTCTACACTCCAATTGAATAAAAATGCTGCTCAGTCTACCGAAATGATTTATTCCTCTTTGGGTAAAAGGTGCTGTGACCCATAAAACTTGTAAAAAGACCTTTTACCGTCAATGGAACACAGCAAGTGATTTTTCAGCACGTTAACGTGCTGTCACGTACCGCAAAAGGGATGAAGGATCTCATCTACGAGGATGGTCCCAGAAGTGCCCGACCCAACAAGAAAAACACGGTAATTTTGGAAACAAATGTATTTATTTTTCAACATAGTCTCCTTTCAGCTCTATACACTTTTCCCAGCGATGTTCAGTGGGTTCGATAATAAGAACTGTCTTGCTCCTCAAAATAGCCATTAACTGCCGACATCACTTTTTCATCGTTGGAAAATCTTTGACCACTGAGCTATTTTTTCAAATTTGAGAACAGAAAATAATCCGAGGGGGCTAAATCTGGCGAATAGGGTGCATGAGGTAGCAATTCAAACTTTAATTCATTAATTTTGGCCATTGCAATAACGGATTTGTGAGCTGGTGCATTGTCTTGATGGAGAGCGAGGAGCAAGACAGTTCTTATTATAAAGGGGGTATCGAGCTTGTTGAACATCGCTGGGAGGAGTGTGTAGAGCTGAGGGGAGATTGTGTTGAAAAATGAATACATTTTTTTCCAAAATTTGTGTGTTTTCTTTGTTGGGTCGGATACTTCTGGGACCACTCTCGTATACATTGACCTGAGAAATTCTACGGCTTATTCGCCAGGTCTAGCTCCGTCGGATCACCACCTATCTCGGTCGCTTTAGCATCATCTGGACATCAAATACGCATTTTAAAACATTCGACGAGGTTCGAAGAAGCATCGATAACTTTATCGAGTCAAAATCGTCAAGTTTTTTCCGCGAGGGCATTCGTCAGCTACTCGATAGATGGGATAAAGTCATAGAAAGTAATGGAAATTATTTCGAACGTTTAACTTGTACTTGACTTATTGCAAATAAACTTTGAATGGAAAAAGACGTCGAATTAATTTGTACACCTAATACATTCCACTGATCAAGCTCTCCGATCAGCTTAGGCTCGACGCTGAGACGACGGAGGAACCGACGAAGACATTTTGCGAAGAAGTGTCGATCACCCAGCCGTCGCGGACGGGACCGTTAGCGAATTGCATTACATTTCCGAGCCTGCCGCAAAAACAAATTGCCACGTCTGTCTGTCTGTTACGACTGTCGGTAAGTGTCGCGGCGTATGTGGGAGTTTATTAACCGTGGCTACTTCGCCGATCGGCCGGACAGTCTCGCAGCCGTAGAAATGCCCCGGGAATGACTTCCCACCGCTCCACATTGATTCCATTGCTCTCAGGCTGACGTAGGCTATGTGTAGTTCGCGACAGGTGTCAGCGGACGGGACACATGTGACTGCCTTAACCGCACCGGTGACTGTTTTGACGCGACTATCCGTCAAGTAATCGCGGTTCACCGTCGCTCCGCATCATTCGATGCGCGTTGCCCAGCGGGCCGTCTCGCGAGTGCTCTCGAGTGCTCGCGGGAACTCACAACAGCTCACTCGCGCACGATTTACGCACGTGGTTTGCGCGATCCGCCGTGTAATTGTTCGTACGATGCGCGACACCCGATGCCGGCGACACGCTCGAATCGCAAGCTCGGCGAAACGTTTAGACAAGAGCATGAGACTTCTGTCTCCGTCTTGGCGGAAGAAATGAAAAATTCTGATTGGTAGATTCTCTCTTGTGCCTTATTCGTTATGCATAAATCTGTACTCTTTGTATTTTAGAACTTAGGAGAAATGAAAGGAGCAAGAAACAAGGAGAACTAATTTAGTGTATATAAGTTTATTGAAAATTACGAAATTAATAAATTAAGAAATAAGAAATAAATTTAGAAACCACGAAAATTAATGAGAAAATTAATGAGACCGTAATTTATTAACGAAATTAGCCTCGGTGTTCTGCGCTGTGATGCTGGTGCGGGGACGGCGGCAATGTTTTCAACACGCTCCTGTCCTTTCTTAAATTCGTTCACTACTCCTTCACCCGAGCCCATGAAAGGGTTCTTTCCCCGAACTGTAGGAATAAACGGCGTCGAATTTCAGCAGCATTTACATTTTTGTTGACGAGAAACTTAATACATTGTTGACCGATCACGCGTTAACCCCTTGACATACGATGACGAATCTGACTCGTCATTCATTTCATGGGCCACTGTAGTCTTTGACGAGTCTGACTCGTCAAGCGCTTTTTTCGGCGGACGCCGTGCAGTTTACGAGGGTGGTCCCTGAAGTACCCGACCTGATCTAGAGTAGTTGTTTGAAAAATATCACTGTATTAGAAAGTACACAATCTATAAAGCATATGTTTCAAATTTGAAGACGCCACGTTGTTTAGTATTTGTTTGGCAGCCATAAATAGTGAACGTTTTCAGTGAATTTGTGAAAATGGAAAAAATTTGTCATCGTTATGTAATACAATACTTTTATTTGAAAGGCCTCAGCCCAACCAATATAAAAGCTGAACTGGATTCTACTCTGGGTGAGTCTGCTCCTTCGTTTACAACAGTAAAATATTGGGTAGCAGAGTTTAAACGAGGCCGTACGAGCTACCAAGACGAGCATCGCAGTGGTCGACCAAATGAGGTGACGACTCCAGAAATGGTGAAGAAAATCCACAAAGCGGTACTGGATGATCGTCGACTGAAAGTGCGCGAGCTAGCAGACATAGTAGGCATTTCAAAAAGTGCGGTATATCGCGTATTATCTGAAAATTTAGACATGAGAAAGCTGTGTGCAAGATGGGTGNATGCCGCGTTTGCTCACAATCGAGCAAAAACAGCGTCGTGAAGATGTTTCAATTGAGTATCTGGTGAACCCTATTCGTCAGATTTAGCCCCCTCGGATTATTTTCTGTTCCCAAACTTGAAAAAATGGCGCAGTGGTCAAAGATTTTCCAACGATGAAGAAGTGATGTCGGCAGTTAATGGCTATTTTGAGGAGCAAGACAGTTCTTATTATAAAAAGGGTATCGAACTTATTGAACATCGCTGGGAAAAGTGTATAGAGCTGAAAGGACATTATGTTGAAAAACAAATACATTTTTTTCCAAAATTTTTGTGTTTTCTTTGTTGGGTCGGGTACTTCAGGGACCACTCTCGTACAATTAGATTACATAGTTGCTTCACTCGTGCGTCGATTCTCGTTTGTTTATAACGTTCGAGATGGCCCAAGAACAAAAAAGCATCAAACATATAAGAAGGAGCACACTCAAAGTAACATTCAGTTTAGCAGGAGTCTCGCACAGTAAATGTTATACTAGCCAATATTTGAATTTAGTAAAGATTATAAATAATCCCTGTAACATATATAAGTCGGATGTATTATATGAAAGTGACGATGAGAGTGCAATTGGTTACTCTAGTGATGATAATGAGATGATCACCGATCATCGTGTTGATACCTTTGACCATTCAAATGATAGTTCAAGTTCAAGTGAAGCTAGCACCGTTCTACAAAATGTTCGTAAGCGTGCAAGACCCATATCAAGCAGTGATGATTGTGATGTAGCAGACGATGAATGGAATTGGACAGAAGAGGAAAATATTGTAAACATAAAACAATTTACCGAGACTCCCGGTATCAATCCATTTAATCCATAACTGTTCAGTTGAGCGAAATTAAATAGTATTTTTTGGTCGCATTAAGTTCCATTTAATTTGTATGTCAAGGGGTTAACTCGTGTCTTCCTGCTCAAACGTTACTGACCGGCCACGAGTAAACTCGTGATCGATGCAAGATATATTTGCAAAACCTGTTGTGTACCATTACACGTAGGTGATTGCTACACCGTTTATCATACCAAAAAGAAATATTAAAAGTTAAATATTAAATAAAATTTATTGAAGTTTATTTATATTGTTTCACTTCCACATCCAAATACGAAATAATAGCCGATGACATGAGATAAATTCTAAGTAAAATTGCCGGTCAACAATGTGTCAAAAAAGTACCGGGAACTTTGGTTTACAATTGATTTTTAAATAAAAATGTTATGATAATTATTAAAAAACAATTTTTTTAATAATTCCTGAAATGCATCCTATTTTACAATTTTTAAAAAATTCGTAAAAATTTATTTTCAAGTAAAAAAAGTTATGATAATTATTAAAACACATAATTTTTTTTCAATAATACCTAAAATGCGTCCTATTTTACAATTTCTGAAAGTTTAACAAACATTGCTTCATCAATAAAAATGTTATGACGATTTTAGTAACGTGCAAGTTTGCCCAAAATCGTGCGGTCCCAGGTGTATGTCTTACAGATTTCTTAGCGGTCCGCAATGTGTTAATAATAACACGTTGTGCAACTGCGGGGTGTACCTCTTTCTCGCTCATCGTGATTGCTGCTGAGAGTAAGAAGCACGTGGCGCGCCAACGTTATTACTGCCTTCCACATGACCTATCTCCACTGTCCAAAACATTGCAGACCTCTCACGCCGCCGACGGGCGCGCAATTTAAAAAGGCTCGTTTATATTTAATCCACGTCCTCGTACATTAACACGTTCATTGCCAATCACGCGATATCGCGTAATAGATATTAGAGTACATAAATCCTACGTACATAATAATAAAAGCATATAAATAATATATTAACTTATTTTGAGCACAATTAAAACTAAATAAAAAAATAAAAAAAAATACGAAATTCCAATTTTCAGCTTGGCAATGAACATGTTAAAAAAAATGGGGAATAAGATATAAGGATGTTTCAAAACGAGATCACTGCTTTTGTTCATTTCTAATGAACTTTTACCGTCATCATTAACATTTTAATGAATCTTTACTGTACTCATCATTAACTCTTTTGTTATTTTCTTGATAATTATCGATTGCGTCAAACTGACTTTCATTTGTACATTGGGAACTATTCAACAATTAGGTCACGCTAAATTTGAGTATTTTTTTATTCCTCCCTCCCTTCTCTTTATCGCAAAATATTTATCCCCTTCTAATAGTACATGACGAGTAGATTTACTCCTCCCTTGTCCCGCGCGGACACATAAAATTAATAAAATAGCTTATAACCATATTGTGGGTAATAATGATTAGAGTTCACGCTATTATCTTTTTCTAAAATAAAAGTTTTTAGGCAAATGTTATCAAATTAATTGCTTCATTTTATAATTTTGACTAGCAAAAGTTGTGCTTTTAGAAGAATAAATGTTTGCAAATTAACACTTGGATTATTAACACAAATCCATGTCAAAACTTAAAAATTTTCACCAATTGTAACTAAATGTATCACAAAACGCAAACAAAGTGGATAATTATGTGCATCCATACAAGTTATGCCATCTAATGTGACGTTCTATGGCCTTTTTCTCCCTCCCTCGCATCACAGATCGTCATGCAAGAAATAGACCTCCTCTCCCTCGTGTGACGTAATTGTTGAATGGCCCCTTGGTGATAATTAGATTACATTTTGAAGGTTAACATTGACTTTCAGCCAACTACTAAATCCTATAAGCACACAAATTATAAGGGATAAAATGTCGACCGTGTTCCTAATCCTAGTTCTCTGTTCCTTTATTGCGGATTGAAGCATGATTACCCATATGTCAAAACTTAATTCCTTGTTCCTAATTCCCTGTACTTCATTCCTTGCGTTTTATTCCTTTCATTGTCTGAGCCTTCATATGATGAAAATCGCCAAGTGAGAAACCGAAGAACCGAGAAGCCGAAATCAAGGTCAACTAACGAGTACTCGCAGATAACCATACGATGACTTTGAAGAAGCGCAAAAAAATAAAAATACAACGAATCGATGTAGAAGCACAGTTAGATGGATCCCGGACCGACGAACGACGCGAAAAAAAGTAAGTAAATCACGTATCGCGAGCGACAACGAGAAAATCGAGGGAAATCAAGATCGACGTGTCCGTTATGAACACGTAGATTATCTGTAATGCCGTATTGGATGTGTTAACAGGCAGAAAAGAATTAATAAGAATTAAATTAATGGCTTGTTCGGCCGGGTAGTGATAATAATAATAGCGAGGCCCGAGATTAAACCGGCCGAGGGGAGGGTTTAAGCCACGACAAAACGCTCGCACGGCCGCGCGGTTTATATGCGCCTGCAGGTCGCAGGTATGCACGAACCGCATCGACACGCAAGCTCGCGTTCCTCTGCCCAGGCTTCAACGAATCGCGATTTAGTTGACTGTCAAAAAGCGGCTTCCCCCCCTCTCTCTCGAAAAGTTTTCGCGATCCACGTTTATATACCTGTCGAGCGTTACCGCTCGCCGCCGCCAACCCCGAGAGGTCATAAAACTCCGACGCGATGCGATGATATGACACGATGATACAATATCGCGTTCCCGTCTCCTCTCCTACGCGAAAATACCATTCGGACGTATCGTTTAAATCGAACTCTCAGGAGCTCATAAAGATCGGAACGTGGTGTTGGAAGTGCGATTGGAGGTGTGTCACCTGAACGTCAAGACAACGTACACGGAGAGAATAATTTTCGCTGAGACAGCGGGTTGTTTGTTGTTAATATAGCGACGACAAAAAAATGTGTTATACGGAAAGAATAATAATTCGCTATTGCAGCGAAACGTCGTTGCGACAACGATCAAATTTAGTTGGCGTAACCAAATGATTTCGCTGCCCGCGTATTCAGCAAATAGCTATTGATACTTTTAAACAAATTTTTCTGCTGTCCGAAAAAAATGTTCTTTTCGCTGTCACTATATTAACAAATAATTTGCTGTTCCAGCACAATTTTTTCTCCGTGTAAGATTCAGATTCGAGAAGTTTAACTCGGATTAGCGAGCGCGAGAATCTCACGGTTCCGTGATATGCATGATAATGACGCGACGATACAACATCGCGCCTCCGTCTCCCTCCCTCTGAAGAGTGAACAATTTCGCGTTAAATTGAACAAATCTCACATTTCCCGTGATATGCATGCGTCTCACGATGCGGATTGATCTCTCGTTTGATTCAGAGAGCGGAATATTCCCGTGCGCAGATAGCGCAGATAGTCGTGCGTCAACGAAAGATAGCGGATGGCCGCAACGTCCGCACGCGACTCGTGATCGAATGTCAACCACCGCCGGGTAATCTCTCTGAATCGCATCGATCAGGCCGCGGGGATCGATCGGCGCGCGCGTATTTGTCGTGTCTACTCGGCGTTTCGCCAATTACTTGAGTGCGCGTTTAAATCACCCGCGATTTATCGGCCATCAACTCACCTAGAATTATCACGGCGGCCATCAGCTCCTCTATTCGTGACGCAGCGCGGGCGTAAAGCTAGGCTTAGCGGTCTACGAACTGAATTTAAGGCCGCGTTTCCAATTTTATCCGAGCCCATTCACGGGATAATGCCCGTTTATCATCGCGCTCGTCTGTTATGCCGTTTCATGCGGAATTAACGCGGACTTTTCTCAATCTATCTACACCTACCTATCTATTCCATCCATCCGTCCGCTCGTGAACCCTAATTAAAATATAACGGGAGGAGCGGATATACGAAGTAGGACGAGAGGTTCGTTCGCCCAAGGACAGAGAGAATCCGCGAGTTAGCGGGGAACAGATCGTCGCGACGCTAACTACCGGGAGGTGGTTTGCCTAATGAGAACTCCGAATATGGGTCGAACTTGATGTTAGAATTCGCGATAGTTCGGCGGAACCGGACTAAATGAGCGCACCAAGTCCGCGAATTCCATCGGACGTACTTCCCACTGTGAAGCAGGGCTCTCTCGTCGCACTTCTCTTTCCCCACTTCCCAATTACCCGGTGGAGCTGCGAACGCGCGGGAGGAGAAACGCGCGGGATGCCGCTCGACGAAAAGTGGATGAGTCGTCGACGACGCGCGTGTCAGCCGTCAAGTAGCGTGACGTACGAAACGTAAAGCGCGATTCTCGATATTGTGCAGCTTCCCCGGGCAGCTTCAACTCTCTTCGACAGCTGCTGTCACGTTTAATCGTCATGTACTTCCGGTTCCTACGTGAAAGTCACTCGCGCGGACATAAGTTACTCGCGAGAGAGGGAGTTATTCCCGCGTATTTCCTCGCAATTTCCTCGCTTTTGCCCGGGCCAAGGCGAAGGAGATATGGAGGGTCCTTAAGGCTGCCGGGGCGTTCCGAGGCAAGGACACCGCAGGTCAGTCGATAGCCGTTCGATTGATAAGTTCGCGCTATAACCGAGTTTCGAAGAGAGCAATCGACGGAATTAATAGGAAACGGCTTTCTATCTCGCACATTCGGCCTTTTCCGATAGCGGCGCAACATTGTCCGGCTATTACAGTATCGCATTCAATTAATACTAGCGGCGCTAAACGAATCAACGTTGCCGTGCAGACGCGGCTGTCGACGTGTACTGGCAGGCGATTCGAACGGACGAAATATATTTGCGAACGACAGGCTTTTAATCGGCGCATTAACGGTTTAGACGGTAAATAAAAAGCGGAGAGTGGTGATAGAGAGAGAGAGAGAGAGAGTCAGCGATCGATTTGCCGCGGACAAATAAATTCGCGACGCCGGAGTTCGAGTGAGACAGTTATCCGCTGGAAAAAAAAAAAGACATCGAACGCGCCATCAAAAATTCGATGGTATTTTCTCCGAGCCAGAAGGAAATAAAGAAGAGAAAGAGAGAGGGAGAGAAAGAGAGAGAGAGAGTAAAAAATACACATTTCGTGCGCGCTTGTAAACTCGCGCGATGTGAAACTGCGCGCGAAATACGCTGTAGAGTATGAGGGAACATTCTGTTTGCAGCGGAATTAGATATCGATGAGATTCGGTCGGCGGCATTAAAAAGAATATTACAGCGCGGGCAGCGAGGTAAACGCACGAGGGAACGAACGAGCGAACGCGAACAGATGTCACTGTCGGGGTCTATCTCTCTTTCGGACACTTGATGCTCCCGGACGCTACCGGCTGAATCCGCAGAAGATGCCGCGTTACCGCGAGATGATACGTCGGAGCGCGAGGTCGAGAAAAAACGAAGGAGAGAAAGAGAGAAGAAAAGAGTGAGAAAAAGACAGAGGGGAAAAAGAGAAGACGCGTGGAGCGGTCTTAGACGGGACAATCGGATATTCGCGGGAGGAGGACGGCCGGCTTGGAATCGATGTTATCGAAAAGAGAACAGCTAAGGAGAGAGTACATATGTACGCGGACGATGTTGGCACATAGATATCCGCTCTTGGCAGGTACCTAATACGAGGGGGCGAAGGGCTCGCTGCAAACTTGGATTTATGCTCGCGCTGCAGCGCATAAAGTTCCGTGTCCCTGCGTAAGCTTGTGTGCGCGCGCGCAGTGGCAAATTTCTCACCGTCCGTGCAATATTCCCTGCCGACGGGTTAACGCCGAATATATTCCCCGTGAACGATGGTTCCGTTTCGTTTCCGGGAGGGGGCCGGGCGATCAGAATCCGCTCGTCATCATCCGGAGAGCCGTACGTAACGACGGAAGGATCTCGCGTGCCGGACACGCTGAGCGACGCAGTCTTTGTTCCTTAGACGCGAGTGACTAACTTGAAGAGAGAAATTTCTCTTTTGAGTAAATGATAATGAGTTTTTCTAATATTTGGGTCGAGTACAATTTAACATTATATCAAGAAAATGTATTTTTGTCTCAGCCGATGATTTTGTAAAAACGCGAATGGTCCTCCGAAGATTTAGTATTTTAATTTAATATTTTCAGCTGATGACTACACTTACAACTTACTGGGAAAAAAGTACTTCAAAATTTACTTGTGGAATATAAAGTTTATTTCTGTTAAATGACAAAAAAAACTTTATATCCCAGAAATAAATCTAATTTTTGTGAAATAAACCTTATGTATCACAAATAAATTTTTAAGTATTTTTTTCTCAGTGTACATTGAGAAAATTTAGTAAACTCAAACTAAATTCCTGTTTGGATATAGGCAAACAAATGTTTTGCTTATGAAAACCAAGGAGGACCGGGCAATGAATAGGAGGAATTCGTCTGTTCCACGCGCGCGTCCCAATTAGGACATCGTGATCGCGATCGTCAGAGAGCTACAAAAGACAGAGAGAGAGAGAGAGAGGGGGGAGGGAGACGATCCGTTCGCCCTCGGCACAAATGTTATTGCGGTGGTTGCGGTCGATCCCGAGCCTGTGAAGTGAACGTACACCGAGCGAACGAACAATGAGCGAACAGCGAATGTGAACGTTCATTGCTACGGTTCGGAAATGTGTACGCCTTAACGAATCCGAACGGAACATTTGTGATTCGCGTCCGGGCAGATTCGTTCTCGAGGTGACAAGACACCTGAAAGGAAGTTCACGGACATTCCCGGTTAGATCCCGGCTGTGATTTGTTTGTACTTTTAGAACCAAAAGTATATATCAATCAGATTCAAGAGCTCACTAAGCGCTCGGTCATCTTCATTTGACTACACGAATACATGTTACACGGAGAAAAATATTATTTATACTGTGAAAAAAAGTAACTAAAGTTTATTTTTCTTCTTTTAAATAATGCTTATCTTGAATAAAGAATATATTTTCTTGATATAATGTGAAAATATACTCATCTCGAATATTAAAAAAGTTCATTATCATTTACTAAAAAGAAAAATTTGTTCTCGTTTTAAGAATATTAGAAACTTTATCGAAGAAAAGTTAAATTCAGTTAATTAGAATAAATGAAAACCGAAGATTTAGTATTTTAATTTAATATTTTCAGTTGATGACTATACTTATTACTTACTGAGAAAAAAGTACTTAAAAATTTACTTGTGGGATATAAAGTTTATTTCTGTGAAATTATAAAAAAAAACTTTATATCCTAGAAATAAACCTTATTTTTGTGAAATAAATCTTATATATCACAAATAAAGTTTTATAAAATAAATTTATAAGTATTTTTTTCTCAGTGTACACTGAGAAAATTTAATAGACTTAAACTAAATTCTTGTTTGGATATAGGCAAACGAATGTTTTGCTTATGAAAACCAAGATTTAGGTTTTTGAAGCGAAAAAGGTTTGTTTCAAAGAATCAAACCTTGGTTCTTATAATCAAAATATTTGTTTGCCCGTATCCGAACAAGATTATTACTTTAAAACACAAAAACTGAAACTTCAGTTTACTTATCCCAGTTAACCGAATTTGACTTTTCTTCGATAATATTTGCAACATCTTGAAAAGAGAAAAATTTCTCTTTTGAGTAAATGGTAATGAGTTTTTCTAATATTTGAGTTGAGTACATTATATCAAGGAAATTAATTTCATATTATATCAAGAAAATATATTTTTGTTCAAGATAACCATTACTTAAGAAGAGGAAAAATAAGGAGGAAGGATGAACCGAGTAATTGCTTTTCTACGCACAAGTAATATTGTTCTATGTGTACGCATGTGCAGCGGCATTCCGCATTAGTGGCGGAGGTTTCCACGTCTCACGCTCAGTAAGCCCTTGGGGATCTGATTGGTATATACTTCTCAATCTAAAAGTACAAACAAATCACAGCTGGGAAAAGAAGCAAACGAACGAACAACGAGCGCCAAGGCGAACATTCGCTTTCGATGTTCGTTCACTGTTCATTAGCTCGATATATCCGCCCATCTTAGGATGCCACACTTGTTTACGCGCGTTTCTAATTCTCCCAATTACCTCGGCCGCTTTTAAGAACGCTTCTCCTCCCCCCTTTCTTTCCTTCTCTCTCTTTCTGGACTCGATCCAAGCCAGGTGCTTTCCCGATCGAGGGAGCATCGCGCCGCGGGTGTCATGCCCGAACGTGTAACCGAGAACGCGATTAATACGGCGCGCCATTGCGCAAGATAAGCGATGTTCAAAGGCAACACCGAGGAAGCACCGACCGGGGGGGCCTCCTCCGAGCCTACTTTCGCGGCCACAAATTTCGCGAGATTTACCGTCCGGGGACAGGGACGATAAATCTGCAGGAAGCAGGTCGAGATTCGAAAGATTAGGTAAGACGAGACAAATTGGGAAAATATGGAGCCGCCTTCAAATTAGGGACGCTTAGTTAGCTTGTTATACCTCGCTTGATAAGGAACGCCGGGAAACCTAGTTACACGATAGCAGGTGCGGCATAAGTGCCGTCGATGCGATCATCGTACCAGCTCGTTAACCTCTCATCAAGCGGTGAGAAATTCTCTCTCTCTTTCTCCCTCGTTCCCCAAGCGCGCTTCGAATCTCTCGCGCGAGTTGTTCTCGAGAAAAAAAACACGTCGCACACGTACGTGTCACGCACTCACACGTCATTCTACCCGTAAAGGATCGGTCGCGATTTCTTTTCACGGTCCGGAGCGTCCGGCTGTCGTCCTTCGTTTCTCGAGCAGAAGAGCTCGCTTATAGCCATCCACAACAGGCGGGAAAAGTCTGCATCCGACAAAAATTCCGCCATCGGACGTAGATCACACCCCCTCCCCTCCCGCCGCTCCCCCTTCGTCCTCGTCCCTCTCGCGACAGTCGGGAGAACGTTTTACGAGCAGCGATTTATCGAACCGGCCCTCTCTTCCCGCTCTCACCGTCTTCTCGCGTTCCTCGCGAATAGTCCATAAATTTCGGGGATGTACCGCAGGAAAGAACCAAAAAGGGAAGGGGAGAGGCAGAGGGAGAGGGATGGGGACGAAAGAAAGGGGAGAAGCGGAACGTGGGCGACATAAAGGAAGACTGAATAGGCATCCTTTCGGAAAACACGCGACCTCCCTATCACAATTGCATCCGAGGCGCATTCCTCAGCTGTCATTCGCACTACGTTTCTCGGCTGTGCATGGCGCGCACGCGGAAATGCACACGGAAATGCGCGCGCGGAAACGCAAAGAAAGCTTCGAACGCTTCGATATCGGGCCGCCCTCATGTATCTTCGATTCGCGCGAGGCTCAAATGGAACCTCCGAGTACGAAGTGTATGATTTTTCTCATCTCTGTCCGATGAAAGGACGAGACTATAAAATTGTATCGTGTCACCGCGCGACATCGGTTTACCAACGCGAAAAAGCAAAAGTAGGAAGAACCTGCACCTACGATTTCTCCGAGAGAGATTAATGGACGTACGCGCGCGACGAAGTCTCTTATTACATTGTCCGTCTGTCGGTCTCTCTCTCTCTCTCTCTCTTCCTTTCTCGTTCTCCTATTTCTTCATCAATAATATATATGTCGCGGAAAAAACTCGGAAAATTACGAGCGGAATGAGGCTCCGATTATTTTCGTTAATTCGCTCAGCTCACGCGTGTGCACTTTGCGAACGCGGGAAATTTGCGAGAAACGCTCGGGGAAAAGGTAACAAAGCCGCGTATATCGGGGTATAGGCGTGTGATAGAAGTTTATAAATACAAACGTAACAAGCCATTTGTGCATTATATATTTCGGCTGCAGGTGTATCTGAAAACAATGAATGCGAGCGAAGTGCATAAAATACAAACGCACCGGTGAAAATGTATACATAAAGAAACAACGGCCGACACGGGTAAGCATACCGATATAAAACGCCCGGAAATATAATGCATCGCCGTGGAAAACGCGAGCGCGGCGTTACGCCGGCTCTCTATTTAAAAAATAAGCACGGTGGAAAATGGCACTTCGACGGCAAATAACTATCAATTTCATAACAGCTGTCGGGAACGGATAAAAGTGCGCGGAGTGTGTAATTACTGTTTCACAAATTGATCCCGCCGTGAACACATTTTAATCACGCTTTTATTTACCGGCATTGTTTCGTTTATCGTCGAGCCACGGTCGTGTGTGCGCCCCGGCGAGTATAATATTTGCGTCCGGGGTGTTAAGACAATCCCTTAATTTAAAAATCACGCGATCGGAAAGAGAGTCGATCGGAACGACGATGCTCGTTGATTAATTTTTGCATTTCGGTTTCGTTGAAACCTTCCTCGCGCACTTTATCTCATCGATTTCTCTGTGCGCGATTAGTTAGTACGTTTATTCACACCCGACAACGGTGATTTAAGGTAGTAGTACCGTAAAATGAGTTTTCTTCAGAATTCGTCGGAATACTTGCACTATACATAGATTTAAATGTGACATAATTATTGGAGCAATTAGAAAATTATTCACCAATTGAAAATGGAGATACTCGTGACTGAAAATGACACTTTTTATTTCTTCAGATTAACCCTTAGCTGACACACGGGGTTAAAAGTACCCCAGAGTGTTTTTGAACGCAAACTTTTCATAGTTGCGCGCCAAATTTGGTTCTGTGGCGTCACCTAGTATTAGTCGAGGCTTGACCCAATATTGATAAATAAAACAATTATACACATTTTTTCTTGCTGGGGTCCAAAACACCTCCTATAGCACGTACGTTATTATTTTGACGTGTGTCAGCTAAGGGTTAAAATGTCCTAATTTAACATATATCTTTAATTTTTTCTAATAAATCTACAGGAACGTAGGTTTGCTCGATGAATATCAAATTTACAAGTGGCCTCCTCGAGAACGTTCGCTGCTACCACCGCTATCATAACATAAACAAATGAACGCTGACCGAAAAATCTTCGAGGGAGAGAACGGGGACACGCTCGGTCGCGCCTCGATCGAAGTGGAACGCGACGGCGGCGGCGGCGGTGCAATTTCGCCGGCAAAAATTGTCGCGAGGGCTGCATCGCCATCCGTGCGTCGCTTCAAAAACGAGGTGAAGTCTTTCGATATTGAGGAGGATATCGTATCCGCCGAGATCCGGTATCCGGGAGCACTTTATCATCCGAATAACTGTAGCGAGCAAGCAAACTCGTGCGGATAACGCGACCCCTTCGAGAAAATGCGGCTCGTGCGCGAAAGCGAGAACGAGAAGAACGCAGCCGACGAAGAGGATGGGCGACGACCCCCCGTCAAAGGAGGACAGAAAGCAGCCGCTACTCCCGTTTGCTGCTGTGCCGTTCCGTTTTATTTCGTCGGCTCATTCTTCGCCGTCGCGTCCGTAAAACCGTTCCCTCCATCTCCTCCCTCCTATCCTCCTCCTCCTCTTCCGCCCGCTTCCTACGTCTCCACGTCGGCGGAACAAAAGTTGGTTTTAGCACTTATCCGCGCGGTATCCTTCGCACAGAGGCTATCCCGGAAGTGGAAGAGTGTGCGCGTGAGGAAAGGGTTGATTTGATCCGGCTCCGCTCCGGAATTAGAAACCGCGTGGCCCGAATGTTAATGACCGGCACGCCGATCGCCGTCAAATCGCTTTGACTCGGGGGGGGG
>NW_014554239.1:755043-764828 GCF_001313825.1 Dinoponera quadriceps
GGGGGGGGGGGGGGGGGGAGGACGGAAGAAGGGGCGAATCACTCGAAATTAGAGTTCCGTGTGTTATCGTTATTTGTGAGCGCCGAGAGATTTGTACGTGCAAACGAAGTGGGCTCAAATATTTGCGCGCTACATAATATAGCCATCGCGCGAGGGTCGAGCGAGAGAGAGAGAGAGAAAAGAGCTCGCTGCCGGAGATTAAAAGCCGGAAATTAAAAGATCAGCCGCGCAGATTAAAGTTCGCGCGCGAACGCGCGCGCGCACTGCATAATAGCGCAGCACATAAGCAGACACGTGGTAATATTTACATCGCAACTTTACCATATGCGCATTTGTGCAACGTTAATTAATTAATTAACGATATATACTTTTAACAACCTCGTTATGAGCGAGGGGACGTTCGACCACGATGTATATATCCGACGCGGCAATATTCGAGACAATACAAACTACACGGCGTGTTCTCGGCAGGATCGACAAGAGATAGAGAGAGAGAGAGAGAGAGAGAGAGATAAAATCGAATTTATCGGCGGGAGAGGCCGTCTTTTAGCGCGCGGATCGAATTCTCGTTTGCGCTTGCGGGGCCGTCAGATTTTTGCAACGTTCATACGACCGCGCCGATAATGAATCCAGAGATCCGTCCTAGTTTTTTTCTGGCATAAAGAATCGTCGGGGTTAATTAAAACGCCGGACTCGCAATGCCGCCGGTAATTTACGCCGGGAGGACCGCCGTGAAAAAGGCCGTCTCGCGCGCTACAGCGTTTTGCACCAACGGTTATTTATTTCACCACGGTTTCCCGCCTCGGACGAACAATGACGAGAAGCGGAAGAGCGTGCGGAGGCTGGCGAACGCTCGCGAAACCTGGCCACTCGCGCGATAATCGGATCGCGACGGAGTTTGAATAGGACGCTTCCGCGCTTTATTATTGACCCGTAAACGTACCCGGGAACGCGCTGGCGCTCGTTAAATCGGCCGTTGCGGCGGCGAGGAGGCAGTCGGACGGCCGGCGGAAAGGGCGGAGATGCAGGCGCTATCGGAGGAAAGAGCTCCGAGGAGCGGTGGGCGCGCTGACGAAGAGAACGGATATCACGGAAAGCAAGGAAAATGCGAGATTGAGACAGCGAAAGCGGAAACTATTAATGGCGATGCGGTGGGCAGGCGAGTGGAGTGGATGGCAACGGGCAGAAGGATTCAGTGGGACGTAAATGGAGGATGAAAGTGCAGGTGGAAGGGAGGGGAAGCGAGGAGAAGAGAGAGACGGGGGAGGGGAAAGTCACGAGAGAGAAACAGAGCGGCCGAGATACGGGATCCTGCGGGACAGGCAAGGGACGAAAATGAATGGAGAAGAATTGTGCGACGCTATTGTGAATTGATAACGCGCGCAGAGCTCTACTTTCTAACGATCCTTTTCTGTGCGGTTTCAATTCACCGGAAGGAGGAACATGTGCTCCTTTGTAGGACGGAGACCCGATCCGCAGGTCAACTCGATCTATGCTCCGGTTCGAATGCAATTTACGACAGTTTTAAATGTGTCATTATTAGCACATCCTCCGAGATGGGAAAGTGAAAATTAAGCGAATCAGTGAGAGAGGAAGAGAGAAAGAGAGAGAGAGAGAGAGGAAAAGAGAGGGATTAGAGTATAGCATACGAAAAATATACTGAGATCGAACCGTGCGAAAAAAAATTATTACTAATGACTATAAGAAAAAAACTTATTAAATACGATAATACGATACGGTAATTATTGACATTTCAATTACGCATTATTAGTTCGGTCAACTTTTATATCATGTATAAATTTACGTACAAGTTTATCTTATACATGATCAAACGCTAGAACCTCTTCGAGTGAATAAAGGTGTAAAATAATAGAGAGAAAATAGTATAAATATAATTAATATAAATTAAGGCAAAAGTCTTGAGATCAAAAATGCAAGAATAAAATAACGCAGTGAGCTAAATCAATACAATATACTGCGTCAATAAAATAAATAAGAAGCGGGACAGACACAATGCAGAGAAAATGTGATGATGTATATCACAAAAGAAAATCTAAGTCAGAAAATCGAATTAACCTCGCGCTGCAAAAGCTGGAACTCGACAGGTAAACGGCAGCTGTCAGCCTTTTTGAGTTCAAGGAGTGGAACATTAATGCACGAATCTGAATTTAGATAACGATGTGCTTGTCATTAGTTTGTCGGGTGAGGAAGCCCAGAAATAAGCGACCCGCGAAGAGATCGTTTATAAATTTCAATGCGGCAAACCGGAGTGAATAACCTATCATTCGTTGCACGTGTAATTCCAAGGTAATCGCAGGTGACGGAAAGAAGCGATCGACTTAAATAAAAAGGACAGAGTTGGCGTTTGCAAGACGGAAGATAATAAGTAGCCCGTGTCGCAGAGTGGTCTTTGCTCAACGAGGAGCCCGTTCCCTTGCAGACAAAAAAGGGAGTGATAGTTGTACCGTCTAAGTACGCGAATAAAAGGAGTTAATGCACGCTGCCAACTGAGCGTTAAATTTACCTGCGAGATCGCAACATACAACTGAGCAATAATCAAGGTGCGGGGAAATTAACACTGCTACCAGACGCCTGCGCAAACGAGAGAGAGAGAGAGACTTTTGCAACGGAGGATCAAACGGGTGACACAACGCGCGCGCGCGCACCCACCTATATCTGTCCCACTTCTACGGCAACATACCGATAGGCCGGACAATAGCCGTTCACCGTTCGTGCAATTATTTACCCTGAGGACGGGTATACCTAGCCTAGTACATATACGCACAATGCCATTGTCTCTCGTCTGTGCGCACGGGGTCGCCGTTTCCTCACACAGAAGCCGAAGGCGTACCGCGCGCGCGCGTATCTATGCCGGACAAGCGGGCATGCACAGCAAATGCATGCGTGTACATACGCGGGGGAGTGTCCGTGTGTCCCTTTCGCACACACATGCGCCCTGTTCGGTATGTACGCGCGAGAGGAGGTAGCGCTAAAAGGGCGACTAGCGATCGCAATCTCGATGGCAATTGCCTGGGAAAAGTCATTAATCGCGTGCGCGCGCGTGAGGAAGAGTAAGAGAGGAAGGGGAACGGGAGAGAAAGAGAGAGAGAGAGAGCTTCACGGTTGCCTAAACGATTCGGATCGCACTGTGCCGATTGGTCTTCAATTTCTTCCGATAGAAAGAACTTGTCGAATCGAAGCTTGATTCGATCGCTTCTACGGAAGTCAAGGGGCCGTAATTGGAAGATTTGTTCCTTCGCATACGGAATTATTTCTCTTAATAGCACCGCGCCAAATAGCGGGCGATTTAATTTTATGAGGGGGTAGAGGGAACCGTGAAGGTGAAGAGAACCGTGTCCACAAAGGGAAAGAGTTTATTCGACGGACGATCGCTCGATCCGCGATATAGGTCGAGCTGTCCGCTAGTTTTGTTTCTTCCTGTCATTCCTGAGCACAATTCCGAATTATCCGCTGGATTTTTCACGAGAATAGTTACGAAATTAATTTAACATCGGGCTCCAAATTGGTTTAAATACTCGTCCCGCAGCAAACCGCCGGACGCATTCCACGCCTGAAAGTGTACATCAATTCGATTGACCGGCGTTCCGGCTTTATAACGCGAACTCGATTAAATTTATCGGCGGCGACCGCAACCGCGGCGGCAATATGAGAAAAAAGCGGGTCTCTCGCCTAAAACCCGCGATACGTAGCGGGCGAGCTGGCTGGCCGGTCGGCGATTCCTCGCCGACGATCACTGCCGTTTCGACGAAGTCGTAAAGTCGAATCGAAATTCACCGACGCGGCTCGTATAAGCGACATAAATTCGTCTCGGCCGGTGGAACGCGCGATCGTTAAGCCATCGAAATCCGGCCAGCGATTTATTATCGCCGACTTCGTCGGCCGTCGCGTAAACTCCGCCACTTCGATCGCGCTTCTCCGCCGGTCGATCGTGATCAACACGTCATGATTTTAAATTTACACGTAATCGCGTGTAAAAGGATGGTCCGCAGCGATCGGCCGAGAGAGCTCGCCCGAAATCTCATCGAGACTCGACAACCCGAGTCGAAATTTTGTGAGATTTTATTTTCGACTTAAAAATTCCATTTAACGCTCACTCTGGTATTCTGAAGCCCGTAGTAATCTGATTCTTTTGATTCTGTATTTAACTTACAACTTCCATTTAAAGTTTGTCAATTCTATTTGTATGGTTTACTGCTTCTATTGTGTGATACATCTAAACTGTTCCTAATTTTTTGTAATATAAGTAAACTAAATATGAGCAAATCAGAACTCTTCTTTCTTTGCGACCTCTTTTTACTTTCGTTACAATTAATTGACATAATAAACATAGACATTTAAATATGTCAAAATATGTAGTCTTCATAAGGAAGACAAGTAACACGCGGCATATCTGATTTTTATGAAACAATAACATTTTATTGTATATTGAAGGCATAATTATTATTACAGTTTAAAAATTGCAAAATGAATTTCCAAACGTTTTAACTTAACGTCATTATTCAAGTTCTTGTTAATTCAGGAACATTTACATACATTTCATTATTAAAAATCATGCGAACACAAGCTACAACGATACGATCAATAGGAATCAATTCAATATTATTCACACACATGACACTTTATGTAAGCCAATATTGCTATCAAATATAACATTATCTCCTTGAATAATCGACAATGAATGTATTATCTTGAAAAGATCAGAAGAACAAGTTAGGTTCGGAGGACCCGGAGAGTTTTACGGGGCTTTGCTAAGGTCCTCTTTAGAACCTACAAGTGGCATTTTATGTGTTTTCTGCCATTTAGAGAGCACTAAGTAGAACTAAAGTTTCTATATAAATTAAACCCTCGTTGATCCTCCAGAATCTACCGGACGTTAAACAATTCGGGTCGAAAGTACGTCTAAAATTTCGACTCCCGCAAGAGCGCGGAGGAGAGAAAAGAGACTAAAAGACCAAGACTATTCCGGAGCCCGTGAAAAATTGTGATGCTCCGATACATATTCATAAATTGCCGGGGCCACTCCGTTCCGCCGAACGCTGTGTACGCGGACCATTTCTGAGGGATGAAAGTGTTTTAGACGACGTCGTTAGAGCCGAGGAGACGAGAGCCCAAGGGGGACGGTTGATTATCACGGTGTGTAACGGTGGGACAAGCGCGCTATCGAGAGGGGGCGACAATAATAATAACTGTAGTTTCGGGGACGCGAACAAAAGGGTAGGGAATTAAAAGATGGGAGGGGGGGAGAGGGGTACAGGCAGGACATTTCACGGTGATATTTTCAGCGGAAAATGAAAAACGACGGAGCGCGCACTCCGCCTTCCCACCGGTGGGGAGGGACATAGCTCGGATAAACGAGGGCAAAAAGTAGTCGGGCGAAATGGCTACGAAAACAGCGGTGAAACCGCAGGGTCGCACGGTCTCCGCAAAGAGCCAATCTACGTACGTTTCTATCCACGGGACGGACTCGGAAACGACTCTAGGACGAACTTTCTCGATCGAGGGAGCCGCCGAAAGTGCGACCGAGCGGAAGAAAAGCTTCCCGTCCGCTGATGGCGACGGCGACCGGCGGAATCCGCGCGACGACATCGGCGGAAAAAGTGCAAACTGCATTTTTGCGCCTGGAGTCCACGGAATGTGTTACGCGGGCGAAGTTCGCAACTTTCCGGTAGCCGGCGCCTGGTTCCCATTTACGCGCTAACTACGCCCGGAACTTGTAATTATCCGCGTCAGTTTTACGATAGCTCGGATTCAGGTGCGACGAGGAGAACGAGCTCTGGGAAGAGAACGAGAGAGAGAGAGAGAGAGAGAGCTCGGCGCTGGAGAGGTTGAATGCGCTTTAGATTTAATGACTCTCGCCGCGTAAAACTTTACTGTCGCGCGCTGGCACATCGCGCGACTCGAGCCAGCTCCCACCGGGAGCCTTCTCTCGTAAAGAGACATATTGTGTTACATTTAGTCTTACACTTTTCAGTTAATGACGCATGTTGATGTTAAACACTGCCGCAACGTACGCGCGGAAGAATGTCGGATGTGGATGTAATACGCGCGCGCGCGTTGCACTTGACGCGATCTTCTACACCGCGTTCATGTTCGCGTATCCCCTCTCTCTCTCTCTCTCTCTCTCTCTCGGTCTCTCCGGAGAAGTCGCTTACACAAGCAACTTTCGTTCCCGAGTATTATTCCACGAGCGAAACAGCCGTATGTGCGACCTGCTTCCGCGGCGCGCGGCTCTCTCGAAGAATAATCCCCGATTTTAGGGCCGCGGGCAAACGCAATAAAAATAACCGCCGACTTCGCAACGACAACAGTGCCGCGCCAATTCTAATTCGTCAATTTAATTCGCGAATTCTCTCCGCTCGTCTCTCCGTAAATCCCTAACGAAACGAAAAAGTTGCAGTCCTGCAGTCCGCGTGTGCGAGTATCCGCTTTATTCGGAATTGCGGATTTTATCATCGCGAAAGTTGTAAAAACGATATTAGCGTTAAAGCGGTGCTTGATTAACCCCAGAGAGAGAGAGAGAGAGAGAGAGAGAGACGACGGGCTCGCGACTTTAATTGCGTGCGCGTTCCACGTTTCACAAAGCTAATCAGGAAGCGGAGGAGAGAAATCGTCCAATGACGACCGCCGGCTTGAAACCAACACAACACTCGTCGAGACGGCCGATTCTTCCCCGTGCGCGATTAACGCGTCCTGCAAAAAGCGAAGAACCGGCAATATTGTAGCTAATAACGGTCGTTGAATCACGCCGAAACGCGCTTCTGCCTTCTCCTAACGGCTTGGCTGCTCTTCGCGCGGTATCTGGGAACCACCGAGTTCCCAGACCACCGAACGGGGGAAAGGGGAGGAGGAGGGGAATCCGGCGGATCCCGGCGACGAGCCCGTGAAATCGGCAGGAACACTTCGCTGATCGCCACCTACATCTACACCAACGACTGAGCACGTTCCGGAGGCGCGCGCGTGGAATCTCGGAGGAAGGAGGGCTTAAATCTACCTTCGAACACAAAGCGCGGTTCCATCCGCGGGAATAAGAGAAATGAAAAGCGGGCTGAATGCCATCCCGGCGATGCCGTACACTGTCCTCGCCTAATAAACCGCGTATCCTCTCTCTCTCTCTCTCTCTGTCTCTCTCTCTGTCTAACTCGTGGCCGATGGAAATATCGCGTCACGAGCGATGAGAGCCCCGGTCATCATCGCGCGGAGACGCGTAAAAATAAATCAGACGGACAGAAAGCAAACTGCGGGAAACTGCCGGTGTGTCGAATCAGTAATGGCAATACGACGATCGCGGGTGTACGTAGGAGAAATACCCTCTTCGGTGATAAGTCAATTTTTCGAAATCCCTCCAGTGTCCCCCCGACATACCTGGCTCGGCAATTCGTCACGTTCGCTGGGACCAATCAAGATCTCTTTTGCCGGGAATCATAATTCACTTCCGTGAGAGAGCCGACGAGGAAAGATCCGAATCTCGATTCTGAAGCACGCGCGTGACTCCTTCGGTGCGGTTCAACGGCGCCTCGTCATCCCATATCTGCTCGGTCCTGACGTCACTTACCTCCCCCCCCCCCCCTGTCGGCCCCTCTACACTTTCNTAATTCACGCTCTCTCGAATGTGTATTGTCGACGGATCGTGGAGAAGAAAAAGTTCCGAATGGCACATTGATGTTCACGTGCCGAAGTTCGCCGGCGAACGTGAGCTGATCGCCGATGTACGGAATAAAGTGATTATAATTTCAGTACGGATAAAAGTAGGTGCACACAGGAGCGATTAAGCGCTGGCGGTTGTGCCACCTGACGCTAACCTTTCAGCTAATACACTAAGTGCATTAAATGTCACTAGTCCACACGACCGGCCGGTGTCTCTATAAATGATACGCGGCTCCTTTTTGCAGGTAAATGGTAAGAGAAAGTCACACTTCAAACCGACTACTACGTGCATGTTCGAGACCACAGATGAACGCAGGCAATATTACTCATCTGAAACGAAAGTAGAAAAACGAAGAGTGAAACAGCCATTGCGCCAGGAAGACTGAAAACGAGGAAGACGTAGGCGCGTTAGCGAGGAATCATTGGAAGAGTTGGAAGAGACATTCCAGACGATGATGGGACGACATAAATGAAGTCGCAATTGAACGCCGCGTCGTTCTCGCGCGAGGAAATGGCCCGGGAAAACGCGTAATTGCGAGATCTTGCCTCGAAGAACAATATCGCAGAAGAGCCGGGTGAATGATAAATGTCGGACAAGACGAGCGAGCGAACGTTATAATTGCGTGGTCGCCGCGTGCTAAACGGCTAATTATTAATACTTCGGTATTTCACCTTCGTCGACGATTGCACGAGCGGTAATCGCGAGTAAGTTAATGGCACGCGGTAAAGGTTAACGGCAGCATCGCCAAGTCGTCGATACATCGAAGCGTCAGCCTCCTCTGCGATCCGTGCGAGCAGGAGGAGCGGGACTGACAAACAGAAAGGGTAATAAAAGCAGAAGAGGAAAACGAAGGAGAGACAGGAAGAGGAGAATAGAGAAGTTTCAAGAATCAGAAAATTAACTTCACTCCTCGCGTGGATCCCTCGGATATCCTCCCGCGGATGTCCTCCCACCGAGGCCCGAGATGAATAAGATTAGAGAGTGAATCAAGTTTTAAATTAAAAACTCGCCCACTGATCCACTTCCATTAATTTCACTTTACTCCGCTAACTACCCTGGCGAGCCGAGAAGCAGTTATTTTTATTCTCGATCGCTACACCTTTCGAGGAGTCGGCGGCGGAGGCGAGGAGGGGACGGCGGGAACGAATTTCCAACTTTAATTCGACTCATTCCGCGATTCTCATTCACCCGCGCTGTCGTACATTCGACCACGAAGGCGAATACCCAGCGCCGCCATATCAATCCCTTTACCGAGAATCACCGCGTGTACTATCACGTGACGTGACGAACGTGCATCAAAGGCTGGGATCCGGGCTGGATCATCGCATCGAACGATCGATGTCCCGTCCTATCACAGCGTGACCGATGCGCGTGAGAATGATCGATTGACGCTTCGTTCGATGGGATTTCCGTACGATGGGACTTGACCGTACTCGACTTGTTATTGCCAAGCACTTCCGGCCACGTGGGGAAATATCCGCGACTACACCAGGTAGAAATTTAAAACAGACATCGGAAGGGCTCTACACAATCTTTCGCCACTTGTGTCTAAATCCTGTAAAGGCAAGCCCATTTAGGCTCTACGTGCGCAGAGAACAAAATTTTGCTAGAACAGCAAATTGTTTGTTAATATAGAATAATACAGTAAAGAAGAACTTGCTTCGGTAGCAGAAAGATTTGTTAAGAGTGTTAACTGCTATTTGCTAGGTACACGGATAGAGCAAAATAATTTCGTTGCGTCGACTAAATTTTGTTGGTGTCGCAACGATGTTCTGCTACAACGGCAAAATTATTTTTTCCGTGCAATACATTTTTCGCCATCACTATATTAACACTAGATTTACGGACTGAGCCAATTTGACTCATTAAAAATTGGATTACTATATATTGGATTGGCAAATAAGTTCGTTCGGTTTTTTAATCGGAGTAGGTTTACTCGTTCTGCTATCTCTTTTCCACAGCGCTATCGCACAACGCGCTTGCGCAGCTGAAAAGCGACGTTCCACCTATTTGTAAACATACGCCGGTTAATACCAGAGTATTGTGCGTGACCGATGCGCGTGAGAACCGACTGCACGGTTGCAAATATGGAAGAAAAGAACGTCCATTTTCGCCATAT
>NW_014554240.1:0-881 GCF_001313825.1 Dinoponera quadriceps
CTGATATTTATTTATTTTAGGAGATATATGGGGTATTTGAAGATTAACCCTTTGTTTGGAAATATAAGGATTTCTATAGGAAGATTGGAAATTTTATTCATGATTCTTATTTAAAGATTTACTGTGACGATGCAAAATTTTGCCTGTCACTCAGGCGGTGACCTGACCGAGGGAAAGCCGGAGGCTCGCGCCTTCTCGCGGAGAGANCTCGCGGAGAGAGTGCGACCGATTGCCGATTTTTGGTCCTGTGCGCCGTTTGCGCACAGGACAGATACCCGCGGATTTGATAACTTTTTTTTTGAGTGGAGAAACACCCGAGAGCCAGGACAACGGAAGACGAGGGAAAAAGCCCGACGGAGAGGCTGGAGAAAGACGCGGAGGAACGGGGAGACCTACGCAAGGACGGGTGGAGGGCAACGGAGCGGGATGACCACCTTGCAAGAATAAAGACGCAAGGTTCCGCGACCCAGTTGCAGTCAGGCAGAAGGATCCCGGGTGTCCTATGGAACTGCTGCGAGACTAAGAGTTGCTGAATTCTGTCCAGGAGCGAACAGGGGAATAAGCGTCATTGGAAAACAATAACAGACGCGATGTCCCGCGAACGTCCAAGACGCGTGATCAGGCAAACCGAACCAATCGGGAGCCGCGAAGCGCGGCGATAGATCCCTGAAGCGGTTGCTGCTATGAAACGGGACGAGCGAGGCTCGTCACTGTGCGGCCCGCAGGCGTGCGAAGCGAACGAGCGAACGAGCGATCGAGCGAGCATGCGAGGACTCGAGCCGCTGCGGTGTCCAGGAAGGAGCTCCAGGAGAGGAGAGGCGAGCGTCCGGTGGCGAGTGGGTGAGCGTGTTATCATGCAGCCGCGGGCGAGAAGGTAGAGT
>NW_014554241.1:0-756 GCF_001313825.1 Dinoponera quadriceps
CCCTTCCGATTTTGTCTTTAGAGAAGTTGTTCGCACGTAAAAAGTCGGCATTCTACGTCTCTGGGTGTGACTTCATGCGGAACCCTATTTCCTTGATTTTGTAACATACCAATGGTCTTGAGACGGTTCGAAATTGCTTGTTGAGTCACTCCCAAGTTTTCTGCGAGCTGTTCTTAAGTTTGGCATGAGTCTTAGTCCAATAATGCCTCTAACTCAGCGTCTTCAAACTTTACTGGCATTCCTTCTCGTTCTTTATCTTCCACGTCAAACTCGCAGTTTTAAAACTTTTGAAACCACTCATGACAACTTCTCTCACTTAAAGCAGCATCACCGTAAGCTTCTACAACCGATGCGCTTCAGCAGCAGATTTATTTAAATGAAAGAATTAAATCAGAACTTCCCGTAAATGACGCTTATTCGGTACAAAACTCGACATTTTCGAACGAAAGAAATGTATACTGTCAATACAAAGTCAATAGTACTTTAAAGTTATGTTGTTGCCAGGGGTCCAAACTTTCTATATGATATTTTACATCTGTCGATTTCAAAGTAATCTTGTCGGTGGAGCCATCTTTTGAAAACGGCGGAAACTTATTTGTATTACTAATAATATGCATTTGCCGATATTTTCCCCTTCACCGGGAAATTTGACGTAACGCGCTCATAAGCGCGTTCGAGAAAGGTAATTTCGTGGTACGGGAGAAGGCGTTATTATTATTTCTAACGCGCGTCTCGGTGTTCTCTAATTATAGAGAA
>NW_014554242.1:0-2720 GCF_001313825.1 Dinoponera quadriceps
GACATTTGTATTTTGACGCTCACTTCATACCGGTACACCTGGTATGTTGATAAATAAATACATTTTTTTCCAAAATTTTTGTGTTTTCTTTGTTGGGTCGGGTACTTCAGGGACCACACTCGTATTCTTTTTTTTCCTAATTTCATGTTATTTAATAGACACATTATATCAACCCTTTAAATGCAGAGCACCGTAATAAAAAGTCGTTCTCTACAATTGTAGCTTGGCAAGATTGAGAAACGTTCCGTTTGTGACTGGTGATATCAGGTGCCGGAAATACATTTCGTCTTTTAAGACAATAAACCTTTTTTCTATATTCAAAATGTTAGATCACTTTTCTGACATATTGTTCAACTATTCTCGTAAAAATGGCAGTCGATTAAGTAGTTTATATACAAAATATTAATAAATCAATATGTTATATATGTATATATGTATATATATAATATATTATATGAAGATGTATATATTTTTAGACAATCATAAATATGGCCGGGAACTTTCCAAATATCAAAGGAACTCTCTTCATTACACTAGAATTCCTATTTTTGGTTTTGAATATTTTCTTCAGTATCTGCGAGGCAGTGTGCAGATTGCTTGTTCCAAGAAAGAAAAAGAGCGTAACTGGTGAAGTCGTTTTGGTATGTACCATATTACTATGTATGCGTCATTTACCCAGCAAGCATAATGACGTAATATTAATGTCGTTAAAACGTTTTAGACATCATTATTACATCACCATGTTTGCTGAGTACTTTATTATTATAATGTTTCCATGTAATAATTTTTCATAAATTTACTATTTGAATAAATGAGAAGTGGTCCCAATAATAACCGATTTTCTATATAAAAATTTATTATTTAGAATTACTAAGAAATTTATAGTGATTATTATATATTAATACTATTATAGTAATTATTTGTCTAATAATTAATCATTGGTTAATGACTTTAAATTATAAAGATAAAAAGATTCTATGTGTGTTCTTGATTGATAATAATAATATAATAATGATAATAATAATAATAAAATAAAGGTAATAAAAGAGATGAATAGAAGAAGGAGAAACAAAGAAGAAATGCAGATACAAGTCAGTTTTGAACCTGGGCGTTTGATTAAGCTACCAGGCATTCTAGAACTTTTACTACAGGATTATTTGATTTATGTTTACTATCTATATTAGCTGTACTTCCATTGCTTGCTCAATAGTTAATCACTGAAAGTTTAGTAATTTTTTATATTAAATTTCTGTAAGGGTAATTCACTATTGCACTAGTATACATTAGTATATAAGTATCACCCTATAAGCACAAAGTATTCCTAGAATATTAAATAAATATTTTGAATATTAAATTAATATTCTCATAATATTCTAAGAATGTGATATTTGATATGGTTATGTGATATTTTTTAATATTACAAGAATATTTTATTGATGTTACATGTTCACTTCGCATAATATTCTTGGATAAAATTATATGAATGGTTTTACAATGTTTAAAAAATAAAATAATGATAATATAGTAAAATATATATATACATATATATATATATTGTGTTGGCAAATAAGTTCGTTCGGTTTTTTAATCTGAGTAGGTTTACTCGTTCTGCTATCTCTTTTCCACAGCACTATCGCACAACGCGCTTGCGCAGCTGAAAAGCAACGTTCCACCTAAACTATTTGTAAACATACGCCGGTTAATACCAGAGTATTGTGCGTACTGCACGGTTGCAAATATGGAAGAAAAGAACGCCCATATTTTACTTTTTTATTTCAAAGAAGGCAAACTGCAAATCTTCTTATGAGCTGCGGAAGCTCATAAGAAGATTTGTAATGTGTATGGGGACGATGCTTTAACTGAACGTGTGTGTCAAAAATGGTTTGCCAAATTCCGTTCTGCAGATTTTGATGTTAGTGACGTGTCCCGTTCTGGTCGTCCAGCAGAGATTGATTCAGCTGTAATAAAGAATACCGTCGACAAAAATCCATCGCAAACAGTACGAGAGATTGCTACGACACTTAATATATCCCACACGAGTGTAGAAAACCATTTGCGTCAGTTGGGATACGTTTCTCGACTCAATGTTTGGGTGCCGCACGAATTGACCGAAGCCAACTTAACCGCTCGCATTTCCATCTGCGACGCGCTGCTGAAACGCCAAGAAAACGATCCATTTTTGAAGCGGTTGGTTACGGGAGATGAAAAGTGGATCGTCTACGATAACGTAGTACGTAAAAGATCATAGGGAAGCGGCAGTGAACCACCACAAACAACTTCGAAGGCAGGATTGCTCCCGAAAAAAATTATGTTCTCAGTGTGGTGGGATTATAAAGGTATCATTTATTATGAGCTCTTACCATTAGGCAAGACGATCGATTCAACTGTATATTGCTCCTAATTAACGAAATTGAATCAAGCAATACGTTGGAAACGTCCAGAATTGGCAAATCGAAAAGGAATCGTCTTCCACCACGACAATGCCAGACCCCATACTTAATTAACTACTCGGAACAAATTGTTAAGGCTTGGCTGGGATGTTTTGCCTCACCCTCCTTATTCACCGGCACCCTCTGATTATCATTTGTTCAGGTCGCTGCAAAATTCTCTGAACGGGAGAAACTTAGCTAATAATGAAGCTGTTAAAACGCAACTGGATCAGTTTTTTGTCGGTAAACCTCAGACGTTTTATGAATGTGGGATTATGAAATTGGTAAAAA
>NW_014554242.1:2836-7064 GCF_001313825.1 Dinoponera quadriceps
ATATATATATATATATATATATATATACATAATATACAGAATATATATACATAATATACAGAATGCGCCAGCTAAATTGGGACTAATTTAAATTTGAATTTCTTGTTAACTTTTACTTACCGGGTAAACGCTAGCTGGTGTTAAAGTAGTGCACACGCATCTATAAAGCAGTCGCGAAATAAAAATTGCCGAATCAACACAAACAAGTTCGGAACTTAACTGAAGAATTGTGATTGTCGAAAGTTTTTGCGTTGGGCATATGCCACTTGAGATTATGAGTTTCTTCAGTTATCCGAAATTGGCTGTTTACAGGGTGGTTTAGAAGTTTCAGCTTCTAAGCAATCTGAGAAACGTTCCTGTGATCCGGTTAGGAAGAAACATTCACATGAAAGGATATCAAGAATCCCTGAAATATTGGAAAAAGCCAAAAATTTGATTTCAAAGGATATCGCTCCGAAAATTGGTTTCGATCTTGGGTGTGAGCAATACCATCGAAGAATTACTGAGGAAGACCTGAGTTACACATCTTACGTCATTAATGTGCGACAAATGCTTCCGAAAGACGCCAAGATCAAGAGAATTGCTCGCTGTCGCTTGTTGCTGTGCTCGCTTAAGAATGAAACATTTGGCTGTCTCAGATATTTTTCAGACCAAAAGATCTTCACTGTGGATGCTAAAGTGAAACGTAGGAATGATTGTTTGCTCGCATAAGACCCCGAGGATATCTTTATTGTAACCAGGACAAAGTTTCCAGCGAGCGTCCACGTGCTAGGCGTCATCTCCAGTGATGGTGACGTCATGCTGCCTCATTTCTTTGAGAAGAGTGCAAATGCCACAAAAGAGGTGTACGTGCAGGTTTTATCGAGGACAGTAAAACCCTGGATCGAGAATATAGCCTTAGACAGGCCGACATATTTCAACAAGACGGAGCACTCGCTCACACAAGCAACTAGGTTCAAAACTGTCTGTTTGACAACGTCGATATGTTTTAGTCAAAAGCGTTTGGGCCCCCAAATAGTTCAGACTTTAATCCATTTGGCTACTACGTTTGGGGTGCTGTTAAGAGAGTCAGTAGTAAGACGAAACACCCTAATGTGGCATCTCTACGGGCCGCAATTAAACAGGCATTTACAGACTAGACCGAGATTAAAAGCGGAGAGCATGTTTTCGCTTCAGGCCGAGGATTGAGGCGGTGATCGAAGTAGGAGGTGGCTATATAGAATGAAAGTTTACAGAAAATGTCCTATAAATAAAATATGAAAGCCATTTTTTGTAAGTTTCATTTATTATTTAATAAACAACTTTTACAGTAAAATGTATCCTTAATCCCAATTTAGCTGATGCACCCTGTATACATGATGCTCCATATATCTCACATAAACATTGTAAAGCATTTGAAGGCATTCGGATATGTAAATCGCTACGATATTTTAGATGGCCTAATAATTTAACCGAAAAAAATTTAATATACTTAATTCCAGCGATTTTCCGCTCAAATGCAACGAAAACAACTCATTTTTTAAACAAACCATCACAGCAAGAAAAAATGAATCGTTTACAACAATATGGAGCGAAAAATGTCCTGGAGAAAACAAAATGAGCCACCGTTAACCACTTCAAAAGCCGGTGTGCATCTTGTTTTTAATTGGCCCGATTGAGAATAACAATCGATGAAAAGCTTCCAGTCCATCGGAAAAATGTTTTCTTACACCAGGACAATACCAGACTTCACATTTCGTTGTAGATTCGATAGAAATTGGTGCAGCTTTGATGGAATGTCTTACCGCACCGATCATATTTGTCTAGGCTTACATTTTTGGATTACCACTTATTCCAATTCCTACAGAAATCTCTTAATGGAAATGTTGTGTCATAAGGGAAACGGAAAGTGTGAACTCTTGGAATTATTGAAAAAATACTAGTCTATTTCAACACTCACACATGTAATAAGTAATATAAGAATTGCAGCAAGAGGCATTGCTTCCTACGCCCGCTCGTCCCGGAGTCCTGCGGGAAAGTGGGAAGGCGAAAATGGAGCTTTGGCCGATTATCTGAAAGTCGCTAATCGCTAACACCGCAAGATGTCTCGTCACGCACGATAGAGCGAACTACAACGCGTAGTTCAAGCAATAAATATGTATCAGGAAAGATGTTCAATTTCCTGGCATGTGGCCTGTGTCCTGTCACTTGTAAAAATCGCCTAAACCAGTTCATCATCCAAAAATACTAAGTTCTGCATGAAATCATGAAGTTGCCTCAAAAATGGTAAAAAGTTTTTCTTTTAATAAACTAGAATAATTTATAATCTGTCATTAATGGACAATAAGTAAATCTTATTTCATAGGTCAATAATAGTGTGCTGGTATTTTCTCTTCATTGGAAGATACCTTTTAAATTACAATCTTAAATTAACATTTAACTAACAAAAGTTTGTTCATAGTTAGGTTTCTTAGTCATTGTTAGGTTTCTTAGTCTTTTCTTTAAAATTATTTTAATCTTTTTTGAAAATTCAGTGGTTTAAACCGCTTTAGTCTTTATTTGTCGAAATTTTCCTTTGAAAATTCTAACATTGAAATTTTTGAAAAATTCCTGTCAAAAGTATTACCAATACTGGTGTAGACACCGTGGCTCGTAAAAAATGAAATCATAAGAAAGGAAATTTGCATACCAACAGCAAAGGAAGGAATAAGTATCTATGGTAATCTATATGTTAACAGATTAAGCAATCATCCTATCCAGCTAGCGAATAAGACGCAAAAATCCTTTCTTATGATTTCGTTTATCACGGAGCATGGTATCTCCACTAGAATTTGTAATACTTTTAACGGGAATCTTTCCAAAATTTCAATGGTTAAAATTTTAGGCTGAATCTGACAATTGTTTACTATATGTCCACGTTGGTTTCAGCATGGTCTTGTAAAGCAGTATCTTGTTGTCCAGTGAGAGTTATAATTTTCGGTTCAAAAGCCAGTAGATTATATTGAGTTTGAATCCTAATTGCTACCTTTTGCTCTAAATATGTTTCCTACATCAATTTACTATCTACCAGGTGTAGAAGTATGAAACCGGAATTTTTTTGTAAAAATTACACGCCAGTTGTTTGAAAATGATAACAAATATATTATTCAAAATAATGTCCATTGCTATTTATACATTTTTCCCACCTCTCCGGCAGTTTATGAATGCCACGCCGAAAAAATATTTCTTCTTTTGAAGCGAATCAGCTATCGAGCCATTTTTGTACATTTTCATACGAATTGAAGCGTTCTTCAGCGAGATCGTGTCCCATTGATGCGAATAGACGATAATCAGACGGAGCCAAGTCTGGAGAATAAGCCGCATGCGTTAATATTTACCAACTGAACGCCTCGACTGTTTCCCTGACCCGTTTTGCTGTGTGTGATAGGGCATTATCATGGAGCAAAATGACTTTGTGTTGCCTTTTTCCATATTCCGGTCGTTTTTCACGCGATTTAAATCGATCATTTGCTGTTGGTAGCGATCAGTGTTAACGGTTTCACCAGGTTTTAGCAGCTCATAATAGATTACACCTTTCTGATCGCACCAAACACAGAGCATTGTCTTCTTTCCAAAGCGATTGCAGTGGATGTCGATGGTTCGCTTGGATTCACCCATGATTTCTGACGCTTAGGATTCTCAAAATATATACATTTTACATCACCTGTCATGATACGATGGACTTTCTTTTGTATCTGTCGAGCAGAATTTTACAAGTGATTTTTCGATTTTCTTGCTGTCTTTCATTCAGTTCATGCGTAACCCATTTTCCCACTTTCTGAATCATGGCTTTCAAACGAATTGAGACAGCTTTCTGCCTCACATTCAATTCATCCGCAAGTTCTTGTTGAGTTCGAGTATCATCTTCATCCAATAAGGCTTGCAATTCGTTGTCTGCGAACTTTTTCGGTGGTTTCCCACGCTCTTCGTTTCTCACGTCAAAATCACCACTTTTGAATTTTTTGCACCATTCGAAACACTGTATTTTAACAAGAGCATGTTCACCGTAAGCTTCGACAATCATTCGTTGCGATTCTGCAGCAGTTTTCTTCAAACGATAACAAAAAACCAATGGTGTCCGCAAATCGTAGTTCGTAGGCACAAAACTTGACATGTTTAAGGCTATAGAAAAATATACCGGTGTATGGAATTTGGGTTGTGGTGTGTTGAAAATCTTCGTCAACTGTTAGAGGGAGATGATGGCGCTGCA
>NW_014554243.1:0-266 GCF_001313825.1 Dinoponera quadriceps
AAGCAATGACCTTTTCTCGACTTTCCTGAATCTGAGATAGAACTGCACCTATACCTAATTTCGATGCGTCAGTATCAAGAATAAGTTCCCCATGCTCCAAGGGAAAGGACAATATCGAAGAAGCAATCAAAGATTGTTTTAATTTTTCAAAGCTTCTCGACATAGAGAAGACCAAATAAATTTCGATTGATTTTCAGTAAGAACAAATAAAGGCTTTGCAATCAAAGAAAAACCTTTTACAAATTTCCGGTAATAAGAACAAAATC
>NW_014554243.1:298-1815 GCF_001313825.1 Dinoponera quadriceps
GAAACAGCAGAAATTTTTTCTGGATCCTTCGAAATCCCTTCATTTGAAACAATATGGCCCAAAAACTTAACGGAATTTCCAAGAAGAACGCATTTTTTAGGATTCAATTTTAAATGAGCGGACCTTAATTGCAGAAAAACAGCCTTTAAGCGTTCAATCATTTCAAAAGTTTTACTATAAATTATCACATCATCCAAATAAACTAAACAAAATTTATACAAAAACTTTTGCAAAACTTGCTCCATAAGTCTTTGAAAGGTAGCCGGAGCATTACACAATCCAAAAGGCAAAACTGTAAATTGTCATAAACCTTTCCCAATTGAAAAAGCTGTCTTTTCCCTTTCTGCAGGACGTAACTTAACTTTCCCTTTCTTCAGGACGTAACTTAACTTGCAAATAACCACTTTTCAAATCCAAAGTTGAGAACCAAGAATTCCCCGACAATTGATCGATCAATACGCGGAATAGGAAATGAGTCCTTTATTGTAACTGAATTTAATTTCTTAAAATCAACACAAAAGCGAATTGAACCATCTTTCTTTCTCACCAAAACTGCAGGAGATACCTAAGGACTTTGAGATTCTTCAATAACTCCCTTCTCTTTCATTTCATTAATAATCTTGTCCGCATCAAACCGCAAATGAAAAGGAACTCGGCGAGGAACTTGCTTAATAGGCCGAAGATCGTTAAGTTTAATTTCATGTTCCAAAACATCACAATTTCCAGCCACAATCTCTTCAGAGAAAATATCCTGAAATTCAAACAATAATTCAGCGAAAGACTCCTTTTGAGAAGAATTCAAATTGATTGAATTTTGTTCAAATAACTCCAATAAAAACGAAGGAACAACATTTGTCTTCTTAATTTGAGCACACAAAAAATCATTTTTATCATTGCCGCACTGAGGAACTCCTAAAACTGAACGAAGACAAGATTCCAAATTAATAGATGACAAGAAATCTCCTCCCAAAAGACAATCCTCTTTTATATCAACAATAAACAAAAACAAATCTGTAGAATACTTTCCCAGACTCACTCTCATATTTGTTCCGAACTGTACCGGAACCATTTCTCCAGTTGGATAAATTAAACGACGATTTTCAATTGGAAAAACTTCTTTTGAAGTTTCCACAAATTTGCTACTAACAATAGAAACGTCTGAGCCCGTATCAATCTTAAAATTACAAAGCTTATCATCAAGCTTTCCTTCAAAACAGAAAGCATTACTAAAAACACGATTTAACTTATAATAAACCGAGGACTCTTCCCTTTTTGCCGAACCGTCCCCGTTCCATTCGGCAAAACCTAGTTTTTCTGACCCTCCAACGCTAATGCCGGACATTCCGCCCTAAAACGTCCTGATTTTCCATATTGCCAACACTCCTTTACGGAATTTCCCGATTTTCTCAAATTCAAATTCGGCTTGAGATTTCCCCCATTACTTACTTCCGGTCTTCTTATTTCAAAATTTTTGTTAATAAAATTCCTCTGACTGGAAGAAAATTGTCTGACATTAC